>NC_043703.1:127962627-127964385 GCF_006229205.1 Suricata suricatta
AGAGATTTGATCCAAATTCTCTTCTGCAGGGACAGGAAATGGTTTTTTTTTCTTTTTTTTTTTTTTATGGGGTAGCTGTGTGGAGAATACCGGTCTGATCTGGAATGCTGTAAGGCCTAATGAATGACAACAGGCTTAATTTCACATGAGCAGTGGTAGTAGAAGGAGATACCAGTTTCGCCTCTCATGGCAGGAGCTGTGCAAATGTCTGCCATTTCCTCACTGTGACTGTGTCATCCAGCAGGACCCATGTGGCTCCCAGTAGTGTAGGCCCTTGTCATTGAAGACCCTTGTAGTCAAAGTCATGGATGACACACTGAGTAACCAGAAAACAAAAGGGAACTGGGCAACCAAAAACCTAACCAAATGCTTTAATTTTAACCACCAAGAGCCCAGAGACTCCAAAAGCTTCATGGCCAACATCTCTCCATGTGCTCCCCTCTCACCTGGGCCTCAGGACTGCAGGATCCATAGCAGGGGAGCCCTGGACCCCGTCTCTGGTAGCTGGACTAGAGCTGCTCTAGTGACTGCGGGTGAAGGATGGAGACCAAGAGAATGAGGAAATAAACTAAAAATGTTCCAGAATCAAGAAGGCACAGGGAAGAAAGAATTAAACCATCAGGGTGTAAAATTCACCGGACCCTTCGCCAAAGGCTAGAGAAGAACCTTAATGGCTCAATTATGCCATCTGTCTGTGCAAAACATGCCACTTCCTACAACACAAAAACTCCTGACAACTTCTCCAAGACATCTTTATGGCATTGTATTCACTAATCTCCCACTAAAAGGGATCCAGTAGAAGCCATACCCTTTATTTCCCCTGGGCCTTAAACTACCCTGTAAGGAGTAGTCGGGAGACATGGCTTCTCAGGCAGACAAGGGACATGCGTGTTCAGGGCTGAGCAGGGAGGAAGCAGCAGGTGCAGCAAAGCCTCCCTGACCCACAGCCCTGGGGAGGAGGTTTATGTACGAGGCTGAAGCACTGTGGAAGGAGAGCTATAATCCTGCAGACAGTAATAAGTCGCCACATCGTCAGCCTGGAGGTTGCTGATGGTGAGGGTGAAATCTGTCCCAGACCCACTGCCGCTGAATCGGTCGGGAACTCCAGATGCCCGGGTGGATCCACTGTGGATATGCAGCTTAGGACGCTGCCCGGCTTTCTGCTGATACCATGATAGGTAGTTGCCAACACTCTGACTGGCCCTGCAGGTCAAGGTGACGCGCTGACCCAGAGACACAGCCAGGGAGCCTGGAGACTGCGTCATCGTGATCGCCCCGAAGGCACCTGCAATCAGAGCCAGTAATGATGAGACACACGCACTTTATCGCAGACCCCCTGAAAAATGTCATTTGAAAAGCGATGCACCTGTCAGCACATAATTGGGTCTAGTTTGAAAATAGCCAGTATTTCTCATTATATCGTAAAAATTTTTTTAACTCAAAGATGATACTACTTCAAAAGGAATGTGGCAAGTTTGAAATTTCTCACCTGAGACCCACAGCATCAAGGATATGAGAACCTGCCTCTGTGACACCATCTTGCTGTCCCTGCCTGCCCGACGCAGCTCAGCTTACATGGCAAAGACCCCTTTTATCCAGCCTGAGCAGCTGGTCTGGGCCTGAGAGGTCTATGCAAAGCAACTGGTGAGGAGAGATGTAAAGTACATCAACAGTTGGTTATGAAAGTATTGAATGTAAATTTCAAGAGCCAAAAATATCAGTAAACTATAGCTATAGTACTAGAAACACAGAAGTCAG
>NC_043703.1:127964485-127965872 GCF_006229205.1 Suricata suricatta
TGCACGGGCACATATGTGTGCATGTATATGATCTATTTTGTTTATCACTGGCCATTGCTATAAACATTAAAAACGAAAATGAAGGGAACAGTGTCACATTTGCCTAGTGAGACTCACCACACCCTAGTCAGGGTGCAGTTCCGAGTTTTGCCAGTAGATAGCAGTGTTGCATAAGCCCACAAACCTACATACATCTAATGGGATGATTGACGTTTCTAGGTAAGAACAGGATATTACAAGCCAGGTCAGATTTTATTGTTTTTAGACAAAAAGTCATGAAAATGTTAGAAGAGAAAAAAGGGGCAGGTATAGAGCAGTCAAAAAATTTTTAAATAAGTGATTTATAAGTCTTACAGAGAATTTTGGTAGGGCAATAAAATAACCCCCCTGTAAACTTATTACCCCTGTAGAAACATTTGGTTCCCCCGCCCCCTTTCTGTCTCTCTACCTCCAGCTCTACTTCTTAGTATATATTGATGTTCAGTGGTCAGCCTCGCTTACTGGGGAAGCAAATGCACAGAACAGTGGTGGATGAGCAGCAGGATTTTTGGATGATTCTCTTTTGTAACCAGTGTAATCTTGAAAAAAAGAAAAGAAAAAGAAAAAGAAGAAAGAAAGGAAGAAAGAAAGAAAGAAAGAAAGAAAGAAAGAAAGAAAGAAAGAAAGAAAGAAAGAAGGAAAGAAAGAAAGAAAAAGAAAGAAGGAAGGAAGGAAGGAAGGAAGGAAGGAAGGAAGGAAGGAAGGAAGGAAGAAACTAGATGTCATGATTTCCCTGTTTAAAACTCTTCGAATATTTTGCATTGCAGTTACAAACTCCTTGTCACATCCTCCTAGGCCTACACCCGTAGTTCTCATTTTTGGCCACTGTGATTGGAATCCCCTGGGGAACGTTAAAAACTACTGATGCCTGGATTCGATCCCCTGAGTTTCTAATGAAACTGGTCTGGGCGGTCACCGGCCACCGGGATTTTTCATGAACTCTCTGGGTCATTCCAGCGTGCTGTGACCTGGGCCCTGGATACTGTCTGACTGCGTTTCTTACCACGCCCCCTCTGCTTTTGCTCCCTCCCTAGGCCTCCTGTCTGATCTTTGTGTTGAGTCCTTTCTCCCCTCAGGAGGACCCAGTGCCTCCTTGCTACTGAGCCGGGTGCCACCAACCCTTCCATGCCAACCCCAGATTCCATCTCTGTTAGGATCCTGGCCCCTGGGGTCCTCTTTCCTATCAGGAATCTGGGACTTCGGAGGGCTGGGAGTTTAATAAATAGAGTCTTTTGTCCCTGGTTGTACTTGGAAATCTGTGCATCTTTAGATATCAATTATAATAATCATGGGGCTAATTTTGTCTCCACAGTGAAGATGTGAAATTCTGAGATTTGAAAAGCTCTTT
>NC_043703.1:127965972-127974445 GCF_006229205.1 Suricata suricatta
TCTCCTTTCCTAGTCTCCTCAGCAGGGCTACTAGTTTGCTACTTGGGAGTGATTCTTTTTCCCCTGCCTTTTACATGCATCTTCTTGAAAGGTCTCAAAGTTAGTCTAATTCATTATTTGACCATTTTTCAATTGTCTAAACCATTACCCTGGAAACAGCAGATACCAGAGGCTCTAGAACTCTCTCTAGTTCATCCTGGGGTTTGGAGATACTCGGCCGATCAGCGGGAGTGGGGAGACTCTGTTTCATCCTGTTCAGTCACTGAGAGAATCCCAGCAGGATGGCCATTCACCTGCCAGAAAGTGACTCAGGACTCTCAAGTCCCCATCTTCAGGGTCTCTGGAACTTTCTCAGAAGGGCGGGGCTATGAGCACTGTGTCTTCCCAGACACTTAGGTCCTTCTTCCCACTCAGCAGTAAGGAATTGGTCTCTGTTAGTTTCCCTCCAAGCACTGAAGTCATTTGAAGGGACTTTGCTCACAGGAGAGGTGTGTGTGACCCTCTCTGCCACACGCACCAGGGGATTTGCATGCTGTCCCCTGGGGAGGACCTGCCCTCTGACATAAAGCTCAGCTCTGTCCTTCTCTTCACCTGTCAGGACTCCTCAGTTCTGCTTCTCACAATGAGGTTCCCTGTTCAGCTGCTGGGGCTGCTGGGGCTCTGGATCCCAGGTGAGGGCGGAGGGGGTGAGAGAGGGAACGGGGTGTGGGGGCAGAGCTCTGGGGGGGCTCCTACTCCCCGTGTGTACTCTATGTACTCACATATTGGACTGCCCTCCAGAAGGGGAAAGTCAGAAAAATTTTCTTGATCAACAGATCTTTCTTGATCAATAGGCGGGCATCTTTGCTCTGTCTTCTTTGGTGTCTTTTTTTATTCAGCAAGCAATAACATGACATCAGAAAATAGGAATTGTTTACAGTGACTAATTTTGAGTGATAAGGTGCTTCAATCATCAAAAGTGGTCAGAAACAAGTTCTACAGAAGTGTTCCTTAGAACCATCCCATTCATTCTTTGCGCCAGTCTCCAGGATTAAGAAAGCAGCAAACTTATCTTGTTTTGTATGAGTTGGTTATTAGCCAATATTTGTGACTTCGTTTTTTAATTAACAAGTTACAACCAATTCATGTGATGTACTTACAGTGAAGTTGAGTAAATTGTATAACCAAGAATATAACAGGATGTTTTTAGTAGAAAACAGGATTAACATACATATTACTAAGGTTAGTAAATTTAAGATTAAAATATAGGTTAAGTTGTCTAGAGATAGGCTAAGAGTTATTGTGATTGGATTATAAAATACAAGAGAGAAAGAGAAAAGAGAAAAAAATGTTTATTAACAAGTTGCTCGAGAAGGCCCTTTTTTCGATGTAAGCACAATGGGGGCCCTATGTGTGTAGGCCTTGGACCTGGGTTTCCCACATTCTCATCTTTCTCATAACTAAAGTCAGTATAAGGGAGAATATTTGTCAAACGTAGACTTTGGGAGGGGATTGTGTTCTGACCTTGTCTTCTACATCTAATCTCCAACTTAGGCTCCATTTTCTTCGGACCAGACTCAAATGGAGTACATTTTTGACCTTGTATTTAATTCTTATCTCCAAATTGACTCCTTTTCTCAAGGCCAGACTCAAATGCAATGTTTATGTTTTTAACCTCTTCAGGTCTATATTTTTGGTCTACAAGGCTCATTGGAAGAGCCTTTTGCCAAACATTTATAATGTTTTGATCCAAATTCTTTTATGCAGGGACAGGAAAATTGTTTTCTTATTGGGTAGCTGTGTGGAGAATACCGGTCTGATCTAAAACGCTGTAAGGCCTAATGAATGACAACAGGCTTAATGTCACATGAGCAGTGGTAGCAGAAGGAGATACCAGTTTTGCCCTCACGGCAGGAATTGTACAAACGTCTGCAATTTCCTCACTGTGACTGTGTCATCCAGCAAGGCCGATGTGGCTCCTAGCAGTTTAGGCCCACATCATTGATGACCCTTGTAGTCAAAGTCATGGATGACACGTTGAGTAACCAGAAAACAAAAGGGAACTGGGCAACCTAAAACCTAACCAAACGCTTTAATTTCAGCCACCAAGAGCCCAGAGACACCAAAAGCTTCGTGGCCAACATCTCTCCATGTGCTCCCCTCTCACCTGGAACCCAGGACTGCAGGATCCATAGCAGGGGAGCCCTGGACCCCGTCTCTGATGGCTGGACTAGCAGCTGCTCTAGTGACTGCGGGTGAAGGAAGGAAAACAAGAGAATGAGGAAATAAATGAGAATGCTCCAGAGTTAAGGAGGCACAGGGAAGAGAGAATACATCCTTCATGGTGTAAAATTCACCGATTCCTTCGCCAAAGCCTAGAGGCGAATCTTACTGGCTCAATTATGCCATCTGTGTGTGCAAAACATGCCAGTTTCTATGACACAAAGACTGACAGCTTCTCTAAGACATATCTAGGGCATTTGTGTTCACTCATCTCCCACTAAAAGGGATCCAGAAGAAGCCATCCAGCTTATTTCCCCTGGGCCTTAAACAACCCTGTAAGGAGTAGTCTGGAGAGGTGGCTTCTCAGGCAGACACAGAACGTGCGTGTTCAGGGCTCAGCAGGGAGGAAGCAGCAGGTGCAGCCAAGCCCCCCTGCCCCACGGCCCTGGGGAGGAGGTTTGTGTACGAGGCTGCAGCACTGTGGGAGGAGAGCTATAAGTCTGCAGACAGTAATAAGTCGCCACGTCTTCAGCCTGGAGGTTGCTGATGGTGAGGGTGAAAGCTGTCCCAGACCCACTGCCGCTGAATCGGTCGGGGACTCCAGATGCCCGGTTGTTTCCATTGTAGATGAGCAGCTTAGGATGCTGCCCGGGTTTTTGTTGGTACCAGTCTACCCACTTGCTAACACTCTGACTGGCCCTGCAGTTCACGGTGACGCGCTGACCCAGAGACACAGCCAGGGAGCCTGGAGACTGCGTCATCGTGATCGCCCCACAGGCACCTGCAAGCAGAGCGGGTAATGATGAGACACACGCACTTTATCACAGACCCCCTGAAATATGTCGTTTGAAAAGCGGTGCGCCTGTCAGCGCATAATTGGGTCTAGATTGGAAATAGCCGGTATTTCTCATTATATCGCAAAATATTTTTTTAACTCTAAGATAATACTACTTCAAAGAAACGAGGCAAGTTTGAAATTTCTCACCTGAGACCCACAGCAACAAGGATATGAGGACCTGCCGCTGTGACACCATCTTGCTGTCCCTGCCTGCCCGACGCAGCTTAGCTTACATGGCAAAGGCTCCTTTTATCCAACCTGAGCAGCTGGTCTGGGCCTGGAGGGGTCTATGCAAAGCAACTGGTGAGGAAAGAAGCAAACTGCTTCAGCTGTGGGTTATGAAAGTATCGAATGCAAATTTAAAAAGCTAAAAATATAGCTGTAGGTCTAGAAACATGGAAGTCAGCTCAGAAAGTCTTAGAACAAATTAAAAATTTCTAAAATGAAAAGTGCTACAAAATCTAATCATGAGGTTCTATTTGAAATTCAAGAATATTATTAAATGGGTTGAGTTCCCAGAAATGATGAGCTAGGCTCTTCATATCAATAATCCTGGTAAAATTATAAAATATGCTGGGAAGAAATAAACAATGGAAGGATGGAGAGAAGAAAGGAAAGAAGGAAGGAAGGAAGGGAAGGATAAAGGAAAGGAGGGAGGGAAAAAGGGAGGGAGGAAAGCAGGAAGGGAGGAAGGAAAAAACAGAGTGAGGGAGGGGGGAAAGGAATGGAAGGCACAAGAAGAAAACGGAGAACTTTGGTCCCACCTTTTTATAAAATCTCTGACCAAAAATATTGGGACTCCAAAGCTATTTGTATCCTGCAGAAATGTAAGGAGCTGGAAGCCCTTGAGCTCGGTTGTGGAGCTGTGCAAAGGGCCAGAAAGATGGGACACAGGTTCAGAACTTACTCATGTAGGGAGAAAATTGGGACCCTAATTTCAACTAACGGAATCTGAATCCTGAAATTTAGTTATTCTATCTTATCAGTTCAGTATTTCCATTTTGTGTTAAATTAGCCAATTAATTAACTCTAAGATCTTTCAAGAAATTTTAGTTTCAGGGCATCTGAGTGGCTCAATCAATTGAGCATCTATCTAACAACAACGTTGTTGTTTCAATGTGATAGATTCTCAAATCCACATATTAGTCAATTTCAGTTCAAAGGGTAATCATTGAATATTCAGTATCAAAGCACAATGGGGAATACAGAGCTACCTGGATGAGGTCCCTAGCTGAAAGTTGCTCAGTCTCTAGCAGAAAGATTAGAATCCCATTACAAAATCCCATGAAGCAAGGCAGGATGGGGGAAGTATGTGAATACCACATTACCACAGTGGTTGAATGACACACTGGAGTTGTTGCGTTCACTCAATTTCCATCCTCTACTTAATGGCCATTGACTCTTTGGCTGCAATGAAGAACTTTATTTTATATAAAGCTCCTCATGCCCCAAGCCTCCACATTCATCTGGTTCCTGGACCAGTGCAGTGGCAGTGACTCTGAGACTGGGTTTTCATGCGTAATCAGTAATCTTGCAATTCACAATGGAAGCCTTATAATGAACATGGTCTTTGTCAGCCTGTGTCTCTGAGGGAGAGCATGAAAGAAAACCCCTCCCTCTGCTATCAATTAGACTTTATGCAAGTGAAAAATAACTTCTAATGCATTAACTTGTTCAAGGTTGGGATCCTATCTATTAGAACAGCTGTCACAGCCCTTCATTAATACAGTCACCAGCCTAACGATTATCCCTGGACCAACTGGAAGCATTCTTCAGACTGGCGGAATCAACCCCATTTAGTGAAAATCACTGAATGGTTCTTGGAGGGCAAAAGTTTAGACCCTGACCGTGTGCCTGCAACCTCAGTATCATTAGGGGCACCATGGCTTCTCAAACACAAAACCAGACACTTAAGACTCTTTCCAGCTTTCACAATTATGTTTGGTGTCCTGAGTCCTACAGTAGCTGACATGCAGGGGGAAGACCCTTACGTTCATGTTGCTCAGGCTCATTTTTCATTCTTTCACTCGATTACAGAAAATGCATTAAAAATGTCCCCCCTGACTTGCACCAGAGGGCAACCGGGCAAAGAACGTTCCTGGCCTGAAACTATCTTCCCAAATGCTTCAGGAAACGTAATGGACGTGCTTGAACTGGGAGGCAAGACATCTGGTTCTTTCCCCATCCGGGTCCTTCCCTACCTGTGTAGCCTTGAGTACATCACTTCCTCTCTCAGACACCTAGCTTCCTCCTGTTTGGTCTCAGACACCTAGCTTCCTCCTGTTTGTCACCACTGGGGCTACACGTAGTATGTCTCTTCAGGTTCAAACAGTCCACAAACCGCCAAGGAAGCACCCAGTCCATTTTCTGTTCAGTTTCTGCTTCTGCTGTCATGAAGACAATCCTGGTTTAAGGCAATACTGTCAAATTTCCAGGGTTTCAGAAACTACCAAAGACACACTAGAGGGCGCCATGGCAAACGAAGAGAAAACAACAAGGTTTTCAGGTGACTCTTCAACAATACCTGTTCCTTTAATTCGTTTATTCAATAAATAGGTATTGGACACCAGCTGGATGCCAGACATTTGTTAGTCGCTGAGAGCACAGTGGTGAGTAAGAACTCTATCAATCATCAAAATATCATAATTCACAAGTTTTGGGATCAAAGTACATAGAAGGAACAGAGAACTATAGACGTTTTCATTTCCTAACTCCATCCCTATATTTTCTTTCATTATTTTTAAATTTATTAAAGTTTATTGTCAAGTTGGTTGCCATATAACACTCAGTGCTTCTCCCCATAAGTGCCACGCCCCATGGCCCTCACTCCCTTCTCTCCCTCCCCCTCCCCCTTCTGTCCAGTTGGTTTTCAGTATTCAATAGTCTCTCATGATTTGTGTCCCTCACTCTCCCCAACTCTCTTTCCCCCTTCCCCTGCCTGTGGTCCTCTGTTAGGTTTCTCCTGTAAGACCTATGAGTGCAAACATATGGTATCTGTCCTCTGCCTAACTTATTTTGCTTAGCATGCCTACATTTTCTAAGAACACACTAATCTCACCTTTTTAGGAATTTCTCTTTTCTGATTGGATACAGTCTTTTTTTTAAGAGTGAGAGAGAGAGAGAGAGAAAGAGAGAGAGCTAGTGGGGGAGACTCTGAGAGACAGAGGGAGACTAGAGACAGAAAATCTTAACCAGGCTGACACTAGCAGCATGGAGCCCAATGTGGGGCTCAACTCATGAACCATGAGGTCTTGAGATCATGAGATCATGACCTGAGCTGAAACCAAGAGCCAGACGCTTAACTGACTGAGCCCCTAGTTGGACACAGTCAGATGGGAGTGTCATGACACCCCACCCTTTCCTATCCAAGGGCTAAGCATGGACCCATGCAGGCCTAAGCATAAATTTCCCTGCTCCTTCCTCTTGAGGAAAAAGGACACAGTGGACTCAAAGCAGTTCATTCCATTTAATAACGGCAACCTGACCAGACTGTTTCTGCTATAAGAATGTTTGCAGGTGAGTGTGAACATAACTTAGAGGCTTGGAGGCACAGCCCTTCCAGTGACTCCCATGATGTCAGGTAAGATTTGGACCCTCCTCACCTTCCCAACTACCACCACCATCAAATCCTCTCTCCCAGCTCCTACTGCTCTCTGGGTCCCAAGGAACACGCCCCTCCTTGATCTCTAGAGCCCCTGTGAGAAGGGAGATGATTCCTTTCCAGAAATACCAAATAAAATCTGTGCTGTTGAATTAACAGTAGGTTTGCAACCTATTGGAACTTGGACACTTTGCATCCTGGTTCTTCTTCCCTCTGTTTTGCGGCTTATTTTTTGCAGGCTTTGCAATGAGCATGCACCAAAGAACAAAGGAGGGACTCAAAATCTCTGTGTCCCCTAAGGAAATGTACATTTGTTGTGGGACTATTTCTTGCCTTGTATGGGCATAGGCGACATCCAGGTAAGGCTGTGATCTCTGGAAGACTCGGCCAATGAGGAATCAGGGGCGGGACATGCAGGCTGGGAGATAAATTGTCTGCTGTGATTGCCCCAGGGGAGACTGTCAGTCAGACACCTGCTCCTGCAAGAATGTTGATAAAAGCCTCCCTTCACCGTGCTCAGTCTCCATGTCCCCCCTTTGATTGGGTCAGTCGGTTATTTCTCACACCACCCACTTCCTGTTCTGAGGAAAACTGTCACTCACAACGCCCACTGCCTCAATCCCATAACTCCCAAAAGACATTCACAAAAACAAATCAACCTGATACAAATATACTTCCCATGGTCTGGGCTCATTGGTCCCACAATTGGTTGATGTTATGTGTCACATATCATGTTTGATTTTGTCCTCAAAGTGCTCTTCCCTCTAATTCAACTTTTCTTATATTACCTATTATTCCTCCTTCAGGCAGCAGGTTCCTGACATGTCTTCATCCGTTGCATTCATTGTTCCAATCATTTATGTCTTGTTTTAGATACACCTCATGTAAGCAGCACATGGCTGGATTTCCCTGTTTTATTCACTCTTTGTCTTTCCATTGTGAAACTTCTCCTATATACGTGTGCGCGCACACACACACACACACATAAACATATAATTTTAATAAATATTTATTTATTCTTGAGAGAGAGAGACATAGAGCACAAGTGGAGGACAGGCAGAGAGAAATGGATTCACAGAATCCAAAACGCCCCCAGGCTCTGAGCTGTCAGCACTGAGCCTACTGCCTTGAACTCAGGAGCCATGAGATCACCACCTGAGCTGAAATCAGATGCTTAACCAAATGAGCCACCCAGGCACCCCACCCCATTTATATTTTCAAGGAATAAATTTTTCAAAAGATTAAGATAAACTTACCATGCATATACATTATGAACATGTGTCAAAGATTCACTTAACTTCGTAATGGCAAGACCAGATGATAAAGCTGGTTCAAATGAATATACAGATACCCATACACACATGCACACGTGCACACACACAGACACAGACACACACACACACACACCTTTCAAAGCCAGAGTAATATCACTAAGGAAGATACAAAACTGGTTAATGTCCAACACAGCAATATGACTGTAAGCATTAGCGTTGTCTCCTCAGACAAAAATAATTTATCATTGTCATGATATCACTTTTCTCTAAGTTAACATGCAACCCTTTGAAATCCAGCTTTTAATTAGATATAATTAGAAATTTTTAAAAATTCATTTCTCTAGCAAGTCACATGACCCTGAAGGGACACATGGTGTTGAAGAAACAATTACTCAAGACATTTGTGGAAGGAAAGTAAGGCAGACTGAGGATCATGAAGATAATGCATAGGAAACACTGCGTGGAGGTTCCGCTGTGCGAAGGAGAGGCTGGGCCCCACTCCAACCACAAGGGACAGTGGGAGTTTAGAGCCAAGGAGCAGAGTGGGGTCAGTGGATG
>NC_043703.1:127974545-127988198 GCF_006229205.1 Suricata suricatta
AAGCCAGGGTGATCAGCCGTTGCCTGGAACAGTGAAGGTGAGGAAGCCCATCAGATGGTGGTGGTGATTGATGGGGTCTTGGGGTGCTGGTGGGGTTCAGAGCCTATGGCCAATTAAGAATTCTTGAGACATCTTTTGGCACAAAAAGGTGATTTTATTAAAGCATGGGGACAGGACTGATGGGCAGGAAGAGCTGCACTGGGGTTGTGATGAGTGACTGCTTGTACACTGTGGAGTTGGGGGGGAGAGAAAGTCAAGAAGAAGTTTCTGGAAGGGATTTCCATATGGTAAAGAAGACTCAGGATTACTAGAGGCCCGGCTATTCTCACACTAAGGTGGTTTTCCCCCCTAACAAAGCATTATCATTAAGCCAGTCGGGACTTCCTGGAGATTAGGTCATTGATGAGATATTTGTAAACTGATGGAGACTCTATCAGTTTAATCATTTGTTTTCTCTCCTTTGTTCTTGGGCATCCAGGGGACCAGGGGTACCTGAGGGATATCACACATATCCTATCGGGCGGGGGGGGGGGGGGGAGTTTGAGGGGGGGGAGGTTGTTTGCTTGTGCTTTGTCCTTAGCTTGCCTTATGCTCCCTCATCAGCAAACAGATATCAAGGAAGGGGATTCCGGTTAAACTAACTTAACAGGATTCTTGCTAAAATTGGAAAATGCAAAGATGAACACAGAAGCTGGAAATTCAGGGTACACTTGAGAAGAGAGCGCAGAGGAACTGGGGTACAGTTTGGTGAAGAAGAGATTCTTCATTGACAGTCATCTGTGTGCCTCGTTGTCAAGTTTTGAATAACTTGACAGCATTTATTACAGTTTATGACTGTTCTATTTGGACTTATTCTCTCCATCTTATTTTGTCATTCTATTTATCTAATATTTTTCCCTTCATTTTATATTTCCTTTTTTTGAACTTTTTTACATTGGCTTAAATTTTCTTTGTCCATCTTTTTTTCTTATAGTGGCCTGGAAGATTTGTATCCCATTGTTTTTGAATGCCTGTAACATTGCTTCTTTTTCTTTCTATCACTATCGCCATGGCCTGAAGGGTGAGTGCAAGCTTAATGGAGGCCGCCCGGGTGTTATTCCCTTCCCACACACAAGACGAGTCCCTAGTAACTCTGAGGTGTGTGTTTTCCATGGTTTTCTACGGGAAAACAAGTACTGACTGCTCATGGATTCCTACTATTTTTGCAGTGGAATGGAAGAGTCTAGATTTCAGATTCTCCATCAATTGATTGAATCACAAAAGTTTGATTTTCCATAAATGTTTTTTCTGCTAATAGGATCCTGCATGATTCTCCAACCACAAAATAACTTTATTCTTGTAAGAGTTACCTTAAGATGGCGACCAAGCGACCATTTTGCTGTGGGTTGGAGAAAAACACCATGCACCAACGACCCCCACCCCTCACCTGCAGACCTGGAATGTCCCGCTCCAGTTTGAAAACAGCCAATCATGAAGCCCCAGCTTCCCATCACCCTGACAGAGGAGGCAACCTATCCCATCCCTTAAAGTGCCCTTATTTGGTGGTCTGCCCTCCCAGGACCAAGAGGAAGTCTTTCACCCATAAAATACTTCGCCCCTCCCATACCGGGGGCAACTTCCTGACTCCCCACACCCGGAGTCACGGAACCTCGCCCAGGAATCACAGATCCCATTAAAGGCTTGCCTGGCTCCATAACTTGGTCTCTTTCTTTCTTCTCATCTCTGCCTCCAACTATTAGATCTTACAATTCTCCTATTTATATTTCTTCTGTCGTTATAGGGGGATTTGTAACAAGTGGTGGACAGGTCCATTACACTCAAATGAAAAGTCCAAACGTGGAGCATCTGTGTGGCTCAGTGGGTTAAGCGTCTGACCCTTGATTTTGACTCAGGTCATGATTAAGCCTCCTGATATCAAACTGTAAAGATGCAGGTCTGATTCAAGTTTCCCCTCTGACCTTGAAGGCCAACTAACATCATTAACATTTCTGAGGGCGGGCCTAAAGATGGAGGTTAAGACTAGTCACGCCCTACATGAGGGTCCTAGTCATGCCCTACGTGAGGGTCCAGATCCACTCTGTAATTAGTTAAAGTTACTGTCAATGTTGTGATGCTATAATGATTGGACCCCTGTGCCTGTGTCACAATTTCCTGTAACTCCCCCTTCCCAAACTCATAAAAGGCCCTGCCCCGCCATGTTCGGGGCTCTCAGAATGGATCCGCTGCATTGGTAAAGTCTGTGAGCCCGAGCTTAGGCTCAGCTAGCCCTAAGCCCGTAATAAAACTGCCCTTTATTTTGCATGCATGACTCGGTCTCCCTGGCAGCTTCTGGATTTTGGGGCGAGATTAAAATGTGAGCATAACAGAACCCCACCATATCAGGCTCTCCTCTGACAATGCAGAGCCTCCTTAGGATTTTCTCTCCCCCTTGCTATGCCTCTCCTCTCCTGCTTGCTCACTCGCTCTCTCTCCCTCTCTCTCTCTCTCTCTCTCTCTCTCTCTCTCTCTCTCTCTCAAAACGAATACACATTTTTTAATGGACCAAATTATTCCTTGTTTCAATCTGTTGGGATCCATTTTGCTTTTTTGTGTACATGTTTGTTTTGCTGTAGGCCTGCCCTCTTTCCATCCTTCTGTCTTGTTTGGAACTCTTGTGTATCAGCCAGGAAATTCAGGACACTTGGGGTGGGGGTTGGGGGAGGATGGAGAAAGCAGTGGTCTGTGCTTCCTCTTTCACCAACACTAGACTAATAGCCCTTGAATGTGTGTGCTAATTAGGGTGGGAGAGAGAGCCAGGACCAGGCCTAGTAACCCCATATAGAAGTCAAAGGAGTCAATTAAAAGAGGATCTAGGATAAGATGATGGGTTAAACACATGCATTCCATCACAATACCTGCTTGTTAAAAACAAAGGAACACCCTAAAATATTTTTAAAAACCTTTTAAAGGAAGATTATTTTAAAAAATAAACCTATAAGAACAGGAAAAATCCAGAAAGAGGCAAGGACAACCCACAGAGCTGAACAGAAAAGCTAATGGGAAGAGACAGAAGTGAGAGATGAGAATCCTGCACGGGATCAGGATTATACATGCTGAGCACAGAAGGCAGGTTTGGACTGTGAGCAGGAAAGATCCAGAGCCCAGGTCCTTACCCAAGATGAGCAAGGCTGTGTGGGAGGGGGAGAACACTCAGGGCTGGGTTCTGAGCCCACAGGGAGCAAAGGAGAGTGCCTATGAGGGACCTGAAGATTTGACAGTGGGGAAGAAAAAAGTATGAAGAATCAAGCCTGAATTCATTGATTTCACAACTGCATCCAGAGTTAGCCCAATCAAAGTAGTTGTCCATGATGGGGTAGTTGTCCTTCTCAGTAGTAGGATAAGAGAGGACACAGGGCTAAGGCTAGATGCCAAGGGGACAAACGAACGGGGGCAGGGAACTCCAGGGCAGAGTAGATTGACTCACTGCTTGTGTATAACCAACCAGAAACCACAACACTTGATATGTAAATCTGGGTGGTGATCCTCTCTGAGGGTAATAAACCCTGCACTGATACTGCTGTTTCCTTTTTCACTCTAGGAAGTCAAAATACCCACAGCCTTAATGTCTTCTTGGAAACAATGAGCATCTACATATTCCAGAGCAAGTCCAAAACCTTGCATCGTGTTTATGGCATCAATATGTGCACATTAGGACAAAGGACTTTGCTTCTCTCAGCACCTCTTTCTTCAGAGATGAGTGGAAACAGACACAGCTCCAAAGGAGTAAGGAAGCAGCAATTTCTCAAGTAACTTCCTCTGTCTCCCTTCTACTATGCTATTGGGTCACTCTTGCCCCTTAAAATTTCAAAACAGGTATCAATTTGTGGCACCCTAGATGGAAGCTCACCAATTGATCAAGTTCTAGGCATCACTGAATGTGGACTCCAGAATTTCATCCTTACCTATAGGATATCAACCGAAATCAAGTATAAATGATAGCCATTACAATCCTAAGGAGGAGTGAAACTGACATAAGAAGAATCACTTACCTTGGATTCCACTGTGATTGATGAGCTAGAAAAAAATATTGAACTACAGGCTTCAAGATGGATTATCAGACACAAATATTCCAGAGCCAGGCAAGAAAACCACCATTCCTGAAACCTTGCAAAGAGCAAAATTATGCCATCGTGTCCCAACAAGTTAGCCTATTTACTGTATGTTACTGGTGTGAGTGAAGTGGACCTCTCCAAATAGACTGCTTAATTCCACCAAATAAAGAGCAAAAAAATGATATTTCTTGAAATGGTAATGTGAAAAACATTGCTTCGGTAGTTTAGCAGTAGTTTTCAGGATGAGTTACAGATGGACATTTGGTGTCTCATTTCACTCTCTCCCTTACTCCCTCTCTCTCTTCCACAAGCGGGTTAGAATTTATTCTCAGAATCTAACTTTGCCAGGGGTCAAATGGGAAACAGCTTCAGTGATGAGTTTGATGGAATGCTCTCCCCCAATTTTTATTTCCATCACTCTTATACATAAATCCAAGAACCTGTCAGACTAGTCTATTGACACTTTGCCTTTCCTCAGTAGATCAGTATTATCTAGGTCCATCATAGGCATTTAGTACAATGGTAGATCCTGGCAGAACTTCACAGATGTTTTGAAGACAACCTTTACCTTTGAATGATAAACCATACACATATTAAGGATCTCAACCCCGGCCAGCAAGGCGGAAAATCCTCGAGGGTTCGTGATCCTGAGAGAGGGAGAGAAAGAGCAGGAATGGGGAGCACAGAGAGTAAGGACACAACACACGGTTTCCGATCAAGCCTCTCTTTTTATTGAGAAAACGCCATATCTTATAAAGGTTTCAAGGTGGGAAAACAAGGCAGCTGACCTAGGTCAGTTGCTAGGAAACAGGGTTAAGGGATTAAGGCTGGAATAAAAGAGGAACCAGACTAAGGTGTTTTAGCACAGCACCTGAGGGGCTGATGCTACCCTGCCTGCAGGCGGTTAATCTTTGATCTTCTGGCTTCTCCTCTGACAGGGAGTGGCGCTCCCCTGCCTATTTTTTGCAACTCCCCTCAGGGAGTGACATATCCAGCTAGTAAATGGCCAAGCAGCTGAAATCTTTGCGGCTCCCAACATGTCCTCCCTTTTTTTCTATAAATTTAAAAAAAGGGGGTTCTTCCAGAATATGATAGTATGGGCAAGGAAAGGACTGTGCCTCTCTTAGGTTGGAGACCTGCCAATCCTTCTTACCCATCATGGGCACACTCAGAAGCTTGTGTCTGAGCGCCTGTCTTAGGTGGAAAGGATGGTAAGGCCTCTCTTACCCGTCATTGGCTAGCCAGCCCGTGCCTCTTGCCACAGCTTTTCCATTGGCCTCCTGAATCGGCCGTATTGAGCTTAATATACTGGACCGGGGTAGGCTGCGCCTATTTGCTGCCTTAGGAGAGCCATGACCTTATTGAATAGAACAGGGCCCAAGGGCACCAAGATCAATATAACCGAAATAGGTCTTAAACATGGAAGGGGATAGGGTAAAAGTCCATAAAATCCACGAAGAAAGGACTGTCGATGTGTTCCTTCCTCCTCTTCTCCAGGTTCCCTTTGAAGCTTCTTTTCCCAGTATGGTCCTAAAGGAAAAGACAAAGATTTCTCTAAGGAGATTTTTTCTCCCTGGAGGACTGAGTGTTTTGATTGATTTGTTTTACTAATCTCTCTGGCAGCCATCTGGCTGCACCTGTTTTTTGTTGGTAAATGCAAACTGAACCTCGTCCCCAGATTAAAACTGGGTCTGGACCATGCCATTTATTTTCTAAAGGGTCCTTCCAAAGCATGGTAGCAAAAGCTTTTTGTGTCTCATTTTGCCAGAGACGCTCAGCAGCTGCATGTCCTTCTTTATCCAAAGTTACGAAATTTAAAATAAACAGTGCATGGTGCAAAAGATTCCTGGGAGATCCCTTGATGGGGTACCATTCCCCCCCTTTCATTTTATCAAGGGTATTTTTTAAAGATAGATGTGCCCATTCTACTATACCTTGTCCTTTTGGATTATAAGGAATTCCAGTGATGTGTTTAATGTGTTACTGTTGACAAAATTTAGAGAACACGGTCCCAGTATATCCTGGTCCATTGTCAGTTTTCACTTGTTTGGGGATTCCTAACACTGATATGGCAGAAAGCATGTGTGCTACGATGTGCTTTCCTCCTTCTCCAGTTTGTAAAGTAGCATATAGGAAACCGCTGTAGGTATCAATACTCACATGAACATACTTTAGATTTCCAAGCTCTAAAATGTGTGTTACATCCATTTGCCAGACGGCATTGGGCACTAGTCCTCGAGGATTTACTCCCAAATGAGGAACAGGTAAATGCACAACACAAGAAGGGCACTGTTTTACTGTTTGTCATGCCTGTTCACAGGAAATCTTAAACATAATTCTTAAGGGGCGGGCACTGAGATGATGGGTAACGTGAGCTCTAGAGGCTGCTTCTAGTCCTGTATCCCGGGGAAGTATGATTTTATAGATTTCCTTTATGGCTAAATCAGCCTTTTGATTGCCTAAGGACAGCGGACCTGGAAGGCCAGTGTGAGCTCTTAAATGACCAATGAAGAAAGGATTTTTTCTTTAGATGGTAAACTTTTGAATCAATTAAGTACAAAGCAGCTTTTTAACAGTTTTAAATATCCCCAGTTGTTTTGCCACAAGTTAAAAAGCACAGACATCTACAGGCCTTATCTTATACCAATATATTAATTAGTTGACTTTTGCTTTAGTTTTAACTTGTTAGACAGCCAATGAATTTAATCTTAATTTATTATCAAGTAAAATCTTAACGTTGTAACTTACTAAGAGCCTTTAAAACTATTTACTCAATGAAAACTATAGACAAGACCAAATTAACCATTCTTTTAACATACTCTTGACTTCTGGTAGATTTAGATAGAACAAAAATTTTTGTTTTAACCAACAAACTTAAGCACTGAATAAGTTTTGTTTGAGCCCAGATAAGATACTTTGATGTTTATCACCTAAGGCAGAGGGAGAAGCTAGTGTTATGCAAGGTGACTTCTCCCCACCCAGCGGACTGCAGCCTGATGGCCTTCTGGTCGCTTTGGGCAACTGGGCAGTTTTAAACTTTTAGTCGTTTTAAACTTTTGCTGTTAACCTGGGAAATAAATAGATTTCTTTCTTTAGACTCTTTACGGCTCAAAACTTAATTTACTTACTTTACTCTAACTCTGCCTATCTTTATGGGAGGGCGTTTGCAGCAAACCAAAACAAGTAGAACAGACTCTGTAATTGCCCCTTATTTCTTATCCCTTATTTTTTATAATACAGTGACACAAAGACAAAGAAAGATTCACTCACACACACACGCTCGAGGTCATCATTCTCCCTCCGCAGAGGTTTTAGAAAAACACTTAGATACCTTTACTCCCTGTGCTCTAAGGGTTTCTGTTTAGACTATTTTGCTTAATTTCTACCCTAAAATCACCGATCACAAACTCCAGCCGTGGACTGCTTGCAGTCGGCTGCTTTTCACATGAGTCGTGAACTGCGCGGCCACCACATAGTTGACTCCTTTAAACTCCTTTAAACTCCAGCCCTGGGCTCCGTGAAATTTCACGGGCTGGCTGCTTAAACTCCAGCCGTGGGCCTGACACGAGAGTTCGCGTGGGCCGGCTGCTTAAATCTTTTCAGCGCGTGAGCCAGGTAAACTGGCAGGCTTTTCTAACTTTTGCAGCATGAGGACCAGGTAAACTGGCAGGGTGTATTTAATTTTTTTTTCCTTTTTTCAGCGCGAGGAACAGGTAAACTGGCCGGATATTTTTACTGATCGGCGTTCTTCACTGGATTCCTTCTCACTCAGCCGCACGTTGAGGCACCAAAATGTCGTGTCTCTTTACTGAGCCCCGTGTTGAGGCGCCAAAATGTCGTGTCCCACCCCGGCCAGTGGGGTGGAGAATCCTCGCGGGTTCTTGATCCTGAAGGAGGGAGAGAAAGGGCAGGAGGGAGATGCAGAGAGTGAAGACAGCACACGGTTTTCGATCAAGCCTCTCTTTTTATTGAGAAAACGCCATATCTTATAAAGGTTTCAAGGTGGGAAAACAAGGCAGCTGACCCAGGTCGGTTGCTGGGAAACAGGGTTAAGGAATTAAGGCTGGAGTAAAAGAGGAACCAGACTAAAGTGTTCTAGCACAGCGCCTGAGGGGCTGATGCTACCCTGCCTGCAGACGGTTAATCTTCGATTTCTTGGCTTTTCCTCCATCAGGGAGTAGTGCTCCCCTGCCTATTTTCTGCAACTCCCCTCAGGGAGTGACATATCCGGCTAGCAAATGGCCAAGCAGCTGAAATCTTTGAGGCTCCCAACACTCAACCATTTCTCAGTGATCGTGTTATATTACAGCAGCACCACAGCCATTCTTAGTGATCAGTATTATGTGATCAATAAAAGAGCTTCTGTCACAGTAGTTTTTATGATAAGCAAATACTGTAGCACATACTATCTTAGTACAATAATTTAGAAGTACTCTTCACATTAGATCCCAACTTCACATTAATTCTCCATTTCACATTATTCCCTGAGAAACATAATCCCTAGTAGAGCCATATCATCTTTATCATTCCCATTTTTCAGGCCCTACATCAACCCCACATATCTTACATTTGTATCTCCTATGCAGAACCAGATTAATTCTTGATGTAAAATTACAGAAAAACATTAATTGGCAAAAAAAAAAATACCTCATGCATCTGTATATATCATTAAAAATTATATTGTTACCCTGTACAAGAATATTGAGAATTCTAGTAGGCAATGTCAGAGTTCACTTTTTATCAAAACTCATACAGACTTATTGTTTCTGAAAACCACAGATGAATGTATTCACCTAATTTTTAAAATCAGATAATCTACAACATACAGAAGG
Source organism: Suricata suricatta (assembly GCF_006229205.1). Classification (NCBI taxonomy): domain Eukaryota; kingdom Metazoa; phylum Chordata; class Mammalia; order Carnivora; family Herpestidae; genus Suricata; species Suricata suricatta. The sequence continues at coordinate 127,983,469 of NC_043703.1, forward strand.
GAGAAAAAGGAAGTGTCACTGATCTCCTCTTCCCAAACAACACACCTCTGTAAGCCCAGGAGATAATACTGAGTAAAGATTGTTGTATTTCTTTCAGGAATTACCCTGTGTTTATATCCATATATATCCATTACAATGGAATCAGTATCATACAAAACATACCAGTCCATGGCCTGTATTTTCACAAACACCTTCCATGTGACTGTATAGAAACAGGCCTCATCTTCTTATTGGTTGCCTTGTGTTCCATTGCAAAGTTCTATCATAATCAATTTAACCGAATTCCTATTGAAGATTTTAGTTGTTTTCCATTTCTTCAACTTCTAAACATGTCAGTGATCAGTGTTGTATACACAGGTAGCACATTCATCCACTCATTCCCATCCCTAGGACAGTCTAAGGAGATTCCATTTCCTTCTCCTACTCCAGGGTCTTCTGCCTTGTGTGCTTCTTCCATTGGGTGTTTCTACACCCAGGGCCAACTAAGCTCCCAGGGCTGCCACTTAAGGTGACGTTGCTTAACATCTCTGAACTCAACTTTCCTCTTCTACAGAGCAGGGATAATATCAGTTTCTTGTTCGTAGATTTTGGGGAATATTTCAATGGTGGTGATTCATGTACAATGTCTGACACTTTGTAAGTGCCCAATAAATGTCAAGTATTCAGGCTAATATTGCTTGTATCTCTGCAGAGAAAAATCACCCTATCCTCTTTAGGATCTATGTTGATCATGTTCTCAGTCAACTACTTTGCACACTAAATATCCACTACAGAGTTTCTCTCTTCTGTCTACCTCCCCGATTTCTCTCATTTTTCATCTTCTGTTGAAATTCACTGCTGGTTTTGCTATTAAAGACAATAGCAAAGCTCTTGCTGACAGAATCGAGGAAACCTACCCCTACCTATCAGAATTACAGTTACAATTTCTCTTGTGAATCTTACTATATTTCTTTACGTTCTTTAACAGTTATTTTTGAGAGATTGAGACAGCATTCAAGGGGAGGTGGCTAAGATGGAGAGAGGGGATGGAAAATCCAAAGCAGGCTCCAAGGACTCTGAGCTGTCAGCACAGAGCCTGACATGGGGCTTGACGTCATGAACCATGAGATCATGACATGTGCCAAAGTTGAACCCTTAACCAACTGAGCCACCCAGGAGCTCAAGTATTTTCATTATTTTTTAATGCTTTGTAGTTTTGAGACAGAGAGAGAGAGAAAGTAGGAGAAGAACCTAGAAACACACACCACAGAATCCAAAGCAGGCGAGTCATAGACACAATTTACATCCAGACTTTAGAATATTTGTCCCAGTTTTGCTATTCGCACACACAGAATCTGTTTTTGAACTCACAGACTCATGGTGTTGCTGCCTAACATAAGCCAGTGGGAGACTCAGCTCTTCACACAGCACGACCAGGACACAAAACCTCAGACAGACACTGGTTATGGACTCCATATCTAAAAGGATTTGCTAAGCAGCAAGAAGAAAACAATAATAGACAAAATGATATATTACAAAATGAAACATTGTTCAATGTGCCTAATCCATTTAGAAAATACTTTTCTTAAGAAATCTCTTTGAATTGGAGTGCGTATGTGTTTGTATGAGTATCCATATCTCATATGTACTATATGATATGTTTTGTCTGTCTGTGTGTCTGTCTATCTATCTGTCGATCTACCTAAATATCCTGGGGGACAGAGAAAATAATGACAGGGTACACACAGATGTAACAAATGGTTACCGCAAACTGCACACTCACTGACTGATACACGAAATTCTTCTCTTTTCCTAGTCTCCTCAGCACGGCTATTAGTTCGCTACCTGAGTGATCCAGTTCTTTCTGCTTTTTACTTTCATCTTCTCGAAAGGTCCCAGGATAGGTTTAATTCGTTATTTGACCATTTTTAAATTGTCTAAACCATTAACCTGGAAACAGCAGATACCAGAGACTCTAGAACCCTCCCTAGTTCAGGCAGTGGTTTGGAGATAACTCTGCCGATCAGCCAGAGTGGGGCGGCTCTGTTTCCTCCTGGACAGTCGCTGAGAGGATCCCAGCAGCATGGCCATTCACCTGCCAGAAATGGACTCAGGACACTCAAGTCCCCATCTTCAGGGTCTCTGGAGCTTTCTCAGAAGGGCGGGGCTGTGAGCACTGTGTCTTCTGAGACACTTAGGTCCTTCTTCCCACTTAGCAGTAAGGAATTGGTCTCTGTTAGTTTCCCTCCAAGCACAGAAGACGTTTGAAGGTACTTTGCTCACAGGAGAGGTGTGTGTGCCCCTGCCTTTGGTTCCTTCCACTCTGCCACACGCACCAGGGGATTTGCATGTTGTCCCCTGGGGAGGACCTGCCCTCTGACATAAAGCTCAGCTCTGTCCTTCTCTTCACCTGTCAGGACTCCTCAGTTCTGCTTCTCACAATGAGGTTCCCTGCTCAGCTGCTGGGGCTGCTGGTGCTCTGGATCCCAGGTGAGAGCGGAGCAGGGTGAGAGAGAGGCACAGGATGTGGGGGCAGAGCTCTGGGGGCGCTCCTGCTCCTCATGTGTATTCTGCTCACAGATGGACTGCCCTCCAGAAGGGGAATTTAATTTGGAGGCCTGGAAAATTCAGAAGAAACTGAAGGAGCAAGGAACAGTGCTTTAGTGAAGAACTGGATTAGAAAGTGGTCACTTTGTGCCTGCATTCCTGGGCTGTCCTTAAAATTGTGTATATTTAGAGTAGAAATCATTTCACAAAAAAAAATTTACCTTGAAAAACAAATAATTTAATATCATAAAAATGGCTCATAATATTTCTGCATGACCTTCGCTTCTCGCTGATTATTTTAGGATCCAGTGGGGATGTCGTGCTGACGCAGATCCCAGCGTCCCTGCCGGTCACCCCTGGACAGCCGGCCTCCATCTCCTGCAGGGCCAGTCAGAGCCTCCTGCACAGCGATGGAAACACCTATTTGTATTGGTTCCTGCAAAAGCCAGGCCAGTCTCCACAGCGCCTGATCTATCTGGTTTCCAAAAGGGTCTCCGGGGTCCCAGACAGGTTCAGCGGCAGCGGGTCAGGGACAGATTTCACCCTGACAATCAGCAGGGTGGAGGCTGAGGACGTCGGAGTTTATTACTGCATGCAGGCTACACACGAGCCTCCCACAGTGGTTCAGCCCCGAACACAAACCTCTCTGTCTGGCGCGTCACCACCCTCCACACGTGTTGCCTGAGTGGGGAGCAGACACAGCAGAGTCTCAGTGGCCCCGAGAGGCAGATGCTGGAGACGTCAGGGCATCACGTGCAGCTGAGGGCTCTGGACCGTGTCACGGCCCCTCAGCTGCACCAGCCCAGGGCGGCATGACCCGCACCGGGGCGGAGGTGATGGACGTGCCCGCTGAGCAGTGCGAGGGAAGGGAGAGCGGACCTGCACCCCATCCACACCCTCCCCGCCTGTGTGCGTGGGTCAGGGACAGTGAGTCAGCTGAAGAGTCAGCAAATGGAGACATCTGTGTGACGACACAACTTGGATACATTTTGGGGTTAACAAATTTTGGTATATTTTGTATTAATATGACACAATAATATTTGGTATCGTTCAGGATTATCATTTTTATTTTCCCACTTTCTGAACCCCTACTTTATAAGTTACACTAACCTCTCTTTTTTTTGTTCTTTAGACAGCATTACATACACACTATTCCCACAGCAAACACGGCTGAGAATGATTACTAAAAGGGTTTGGTGTTTCTGCACCAACATAGACTTTTGTAAACTCATAGCACATGAGTGTACCTAATCCTATAAATGAGATGTGGTCTGTGTACACAATGGGAGTTTACTAAGCAACAAAGAAGAACGGAATCTTGCCGTTTTTGACAACATGGACAGACCGTGAGGGTTTGATGGGATGTGAAATAAGTCAGACAGAGAATAACAAATGCCATGTGATTTCATTTATATGTGAAATCCAAAAAACAAAGCTCACACACCAACCAAACAAAAGCAGAACTGACCCATGAATACAGTGAACAATCTGGTGGTTGCCACAGGGGAAGGAGATGGAGGGGGTGGGGGGTGGCAAAAGGGCCGAATGGGAGTGGAAGGTACAGGCTTCTAACCGCGGAATGACTCAGTAGCACAGGGAATATAGTCACTGACACTGTAAGGTGGAGTACGGACACAGACGGTAGCTGCACTCATGGCGGGCCTGGCCTCGCATACAGATTGTCACGTCGCTGTGTTGTGCAGCGGAAACCACTGTAACATTGAGTAGCAACTCTACTGCAGTAAAGCAACAACAACTACACACACTAAGTACTAAGTTTGTGCTAATTTGTTGTGGAGCAACAGAAAACAAATACAGCAATAAAGTCTCCCATGTGGTGAGATGGTGTTACAAAGTTAGAAGTGAATGAGAATCTGCTCAGACAGAAACGGTACCGGGGGCTGTGTGTCAGAGCTTCCCCACCCCCTGGGGAGGGTGCAGAAGCCCAAGGGAGGCCAAGGAAGGGGTGGAAGGCATGTGATAACTGATCCCTCCATCTCGGTTACTGTGCACACTCAGGCTTCCAGAGTCCACTTCCCTGTCATGTTACAGAAAATAGAAAAAGAGAAGAGGGGCACCTGGGTGGCTCAGGTGGTTAGGCATCTGACTCTTGATTTTGGCTCAGGTCATGGTCTCATCATGGTTTGTAAGAACAAGTCTAGTGTCAGGCTCCACACTGGGCATGGGGACTCCTTGAGACTCAC
>NC_043703.1:127988298-127989454 GCF_006229205.1 Suricata suricatta
TCAGTAATTATTAGAACAGCTTAGAAGTTCTAATATGACAAAGCACTATAAGATCAATCACGAGCTTCTATTTGAAATTCAAGAATATTGTAAAATGGGTTAAGTTTCTAGAAATGATGAGCTAGGCTCACATATCAATAATCCTGGAAAAATTACAAAAAATGATAGAAACAATAAACAATAGAAGAAAGTGAGTGAGAGAGGAAGGAAAGGATGGAGAAAGGAGGGGAGGGATCGAGGAAGTGAAGGAGGGGGAAGGGAATGAAAGGCATGCGAAGAAATGGAGAACTTTGGGCCCAAGTTTTTATAAAATCTCTGACCAAAGATATTGGGACTCTAAAGCCATTTTTATCCTGCAGATCTGTAAGGAGCTGCAAGCCCTTGAGCTTGGTTGAGGGGCTGTGCTAAGAGCTAGAGAGACAGGACACAGGCTCAGAACTTATTCACATAGGGTGAAAAGTGGGACCCTAATTTGAGCCAAGGGAAGCCTGAATCCTGAATTTTAGTTATTCTATTTTCAGTTTAATGTTTCCATTTTGTGTTCAAATAGCCAATTAATTAACTCAAAGTTCTTTCAAGAAAATTTAGTTCCAGGGTGCTTGGGTGGCTCAGTCAGTTGAGCATCTGACTTTGGCTCAGATCATGATCCCACAGTTCATTGAGTTCAAGTCCCCTGTCTGTCTCCAGCCCCACACTGGACCAGCTGCTGTCAGCACTGAGCCTACTTTGGATCCGCTGTCTTCTTCTCTCAGCCCCTATCATGTTCACATTCTCTGTCTCTCTCAAGAATTAATTTAAAAAAAAAAAAGGAAAGAAAAAAAAGGTAAAGAAAATTCACTTCCATCCAACGGTTTGAGAAGTCTGCTCAGGGTTGCCTGCTCCTAGACCTGTAGTTCACTCTCCGGCAGAGGAAAGAAAGGGGGTGGGGGGCGTGCAATTCCCTTAAGAACCTGAGCATGTGTCACCATAAGGAGGGAAGGGGTTTTTGTGGCTATGGGTCTACTGCATGTCCAGCTACTGAAAGTCTTCCAGTCTTGTCTCTGAGTGCGGCGAATGCCAGACGCTTACTCGGTCAGGGGGCACATCGGACGTTCTTTGGGTGTCCATGATGCTCCGCACCGCTTCTTGGCCTGAGAAATTTTCAAAGACCCAGCTA
>NC_043703.1:127989554-127991903 GCF_006229205.1 Suricata suricatta
ACTTGTTTCTGTATACTTTTGACGATTAAAGTGTCTTATCATAAAAAATAAGTTACTATATAAAATTTCTATTTTCTAATATCATCACTTTCAATGATTAAAACATCTTATCACAAAGAATTGGGCACTGTAAAACATTTCTATTTTCTGATGTCATGTTATGCCTCGACCTATAAATAAAGACACCAAAGCAGACAGAGCAGAGATGCCTGCCTGGTGATCAAGAAAGAAACTTGTGGCTCTTTTATCTCACTCTCTCGTGAGGACACCATCCATCCTTCAGGGAAGCCTGGACCGCTGGAGCTGGACTCCGGCAGTGCTCTATTTTGAGAAACTGCATCATATCTGCGTTCTTCCTTCACTGCACAGGCGGTCACGAAACTGGAACACATTGAGAACTGTCTTACCCCCTGACCTTGTTTTTCCCTTTTCTCCGAAGGCCAAATGTTTTCACTGTCAGCCAAGCTCAGACCCCCCTCGAGAACCACTGTGAGGTCTCTGACACACAGGAAGCAGCGCCCATGACCCTCCCAGTCTCTGAGGGAGAGAGGCTGGGCCCTCGCTGCTGGAGGAGTTTGTGGTCGTGTCTGTAACACCGTGGGTGGGTAAGTGCCCACTACTGACAGTAACAGGTGGCAGCATCTTTGGCCTCCAGGCTGCTGACTGTAAGAGAATAAGAGTTCCTGGATCCACTGCCGCTGAAGCGAGATGGGACCCCGCCAGCCAGGTGTGCTGGGCCAAGAATGAGGAGGTAAGGGAGGCTCCAGTCTCCTGTTGATACCAGCTTAAGCAGTTGGTGCCTAGATCAGTGGTCACCTCACAGATGATCGTGAACTTGTCCCCTCGGGAAACAGCCATGGAGACTGGAGACTGGATCAAGAAGATTTCCTCCTGGAAACTAAGACCACATAGGAGAGGGCAAAGAGATAGAAGTGAGCAGAAACAGAGGTAGAGGACGTCTTCCCACCATACCACATGCAGATTTGCTGTAAGACTCAGCCTTTTCAAAAACAAACAGCTTGTATAGACTCCAACTCCAAAGGAAAAGAGGTACAGAGTTTTGAGCTCTTCTTTCTTACAGTGACACTGAGCAGCAAGACACTGAGAATTTGAGCTGGAAAGTCCATTAGATTGGCTGAGCTCTGTCATGAGCTAAACACCTCTTCTCATAAGAACATCCCTTAAAAACAACTCTGAGAGGTTTGTGGTTTCAGAGAAAGACGCAGATCAGCACGAGAGGAGGTCCTGGCTCATAAACTCATGTGGTCCTTCTGCTGGTAGAAGCTACAAGGGCATTGGAGAGGGAAGGTTCCCTGTGCTTTTGTGAGGTGTGTGTGCCTCAGGTGCAGGGCACCACTTACAGGTTCCTTCCAGAGAGGCTTGATTTAATCCTATTAGCAAAGAAAGCTCTATGACAAAGGGTAGAAGATAAATTTCCTCTGTGATAGGAGTCTGCTGTACATAATGTCCATCAGAAAACACCAGCCTCCACAGGTTGTCTCCTCTTTCCCTGGCCACTGCTCAACTGAGACCTTGTCCATTCATGAAGGTCTCCACAAATGCCTCTGAACCCCCGGAGCACAAGGAACGAGCACCACAGTGTGTGATCTGGAACATAGATATATTCAAGTATGTTTCACAAATGATGGGCCTTGGTTCCACTTAGAGGAGAGAAGCCACCATTATGGCTGGGCCACAAAAAGCTTTCCTTTTGGAACTGAGGGACAGCCTTTGGTTCATTAGCATGACAACACATTGAGCTCTCTATCCCATGCTGGTTTCAAAAGGGTGCTACATTTTGAGAAGCTAGAATACAGATTTCATTGGTTTCCACTCTAATATTTACATTTTCTTCATTCTACCATCTGGGACTTTTTTCTGCTCTTTTTTCTAGGTAGAAGTTTCGGTCATTGATTGGAGATTCGTCGTCTTTCTTTTCTAATTCAGGCATGTTAGAATACTCCTCACAGTACTTCTTTCTCAGCTTATTACAAATTCCTCACCAGGCTGGGGACATATTGACTATTTTCTCGTTTGGAAAGTCATAGGAGAAACATGAGACGTGAGAAGGGAAACACGGTGTGTTGAGGGGTCAGTCTGATGCTGTTCACAGTCCATTACCTGGGAGGCTTTCCTACTGAATGTCCCTGGCACAGGAGCCATTTGGGAGAAAGAGAATGAAGACAAGCAGACAAAATAAACCCTGTTTGGTATGACAGTTGTAGCCAACACACCTTAGGGCGGCCCCTGATGGCGACACCCCTGGGATCATGCCCTTATGTTCAGTGTGGGCAGAACCTGTGACTTGCTTCTAGTCCAGACAATCTTGCAGAGATAAAGGGATTTTGC
>NC_043703.1:127992003-127996117 GCF_006229205.1 Suricata suricatta
ACTTGTTTCTGTATACTTTTGACGATTAAAGTGTCTTATCATAAAAAATAAGTTACTATATAAAATTTCTATTTTCTAATATCATCACTTTCAATGATTAAAACATCTTATCACAAAGAATTGGGCACTGTAAAACATTTCTATTTTCTGATGTCATGTTATGCCTCGACCTATAAATAAAGACACCAAAGCAGACAGAACAGAGATGCCTGCCTAGTGATCAAGAAAGAAACTTGTGGCTCTTTTATCTCACTCTCTCATGAGGACACCATCCATCCTTCAGGGAAGCCTGGACCGCTGGAGCTGGACTCCGGCAGTGCTCTATTTTGAGAAACTGCATCATATCTGCGTTCTTCCTTCACTGCACAGGCGGTCACGAAACTGGAACACATTGAGAACTGTCTTACCCCCAGACCTTGTTTTTCCCTTTTCTCTGAAGGCCAAATGTTTTCACTGTTAGCCAAGCTCAGACGCCCCTCGAGAACCACTGTGAGGTCTCTGAGACACAGGAAGCAGCGCCCATGACCCTCCCAGTCTCTGAGGGAGAGAGGCTGGGCCCTCGCTGCTGGAGGAGTTTGTGGTCGTGTCTGTAACACCGTGGGTGGGTAAGTGCCCACTACTGACAGTAACAGGTGGCAGCATCTTTGGCCTCCAGGCTGCTGACTGTAAGAGAATAAGAGTTCCTGGATCCACTGCCACTGAAGCGAGATGGGACCCCACCAGCCAGGTGTGCTGGGCCATGAATGAGGAGGTAAGGGAGGCTCCAGGCTCCTGTTGGTACCAGCTTAAGCGGTCGGTGCCTAGATCAGTGGTCACCTCACAGATGATCGTGAACTTGTCCCCTTAGGAAACAGCCATGGAGACTGGAGACTGGATCAAGAAGATTTCCTCCTGGAAACTAAGACCACATAGGAGAGGGCAAAGAGATAGAAGTGAGCAGAAACAGAGGTAGAGGATGTCTTCCCACCATACCACATGCAGATTTGCTGTAAGACTCAGCCTTTTCAAAAACAAACAGCTTGTATAGACTCCAACTCCGAAGGAAAAGAGGTACAGAGTTTTGAGCTTCTCTTCTTTCTTACAGTGACACTGAGCAACAAGACGCTGAGAATTTGAGCTGGAAAGTCCATTAGATTGGCTGAGCTCCATCACGAACTAAACACCTCTTTTCATAAGAACATCCCTTAAAAACAACTCTGAGAGGTTTGTGGTTTCAGAGAAAGATGCAGATCAGCACGATGTGGGTGAGGAGGTCCTGGCTCATAAACCCATGTGGTCCTTCTGCTGGTAGAAGCTACAAGGGCATTGGAGAGGGAAGGTTCCCCGTGCTTTTGTGAGTGTGTGTGCTTCTGGTGCAGGGCACCACTTACAGGTTCCTTCCAGAGAGGCTTAATTTAACCCTATTAGCAAAGAAAGCTCTATGACAAAGGGTAGAAGATAAATTTCCTCTGTGATAGGAATCTGCTGTACATAATGTCCATTAAAAAACACCAGCCTCCACAGGTTGTCTCCTCTTTCCCTGGTCACTGCTCAACTGAGACCCTGTCCATTCATGAAGGTCTCCACAAATGCTACTGAACCCCCAGAGCACAAGGAACGAGCACCACAGTGTGTGATCTGGAACATAGATATGTTCAAGTATGTTTCACAAATATTAGGCCTTGGTTCCACCTAGAAAAGAGAAGCCACCATTATGGCTGGGGCACAAAAACCTTTCCTTCTGGAACTGAGGGACAGCCTTTGGTTCATTAGCAGGACATACATTGAGCTCTCTATCCCATGCTGGTTTCAAAAGGATCCTACATTTTGAGGAGCTAGAATACAGATTCCATTGATTTCCATTCTAATAGTTACATTTCCTTCATTCTACTATCTCAGACTTTTTTCTGCTCTTTTTTTCTAGGTAGAAGTTTCGGTCATTGATTAGAGATTCGTCATCTTTCTTTTCTAATTCAGGTATGTTTAGAATACTCCTCACAGTATTTCTTTCTCAGCTTATTACAAATTCCTCACCAGGCTGGGGATGCATTGACTATTTCCTTGTTTGGGAAGTCATAGGAGAAACATGAGAAGTGAGAAGGGAAACACGGTGTGTTGAGGGGTCTGTCTGATGCTGTTCACAGCCCATTACCTGGGAGGCTTTCCTACTGAATGTCCCTGGCACAGGAGCCATTTGGGAGAAAGAGAATGAAGACAAACAGACAAAATAAACCCTGTTCAGTATGACAGTTGTAGCCAACACAACTTAGGGTGGCCCCTGACAACTACACCCCAGGGCTCATGCTCTTCCATTCTGTGTGGAGAGAACCTGTGACTTGCTTCTATTCCAGACATTCTTGCAGAGATAAAGGGATTTTGCAGGTGTAATTATGGTCCCAAATCAATTGATTTTGAATTAATTAAAATAGAGATTATCATGGGTGGACCTCACTAAATCAGCACAAAGGTCTTAAAGGAGGAACTAAGGCCTTGTTTGCTGTTGATGGATGTCCCCTTGCTGATTTGATTAAGGATCTCACATGTCAGGAAATTTGGGTGGTCACAGGACATTAAAGTGACCTCTGGACTATAGCCACCAAAGGCCAGGACCCTTAGTCAGACAGTTGCAAAGAAAAGAATTCTGCCAACAAACTGAATGATTCTTCAAGCCTCCAGATGAGAATGGAGTCTGGTCAACACCTTGGTTCCTGCCTGGGAGACCCAGAGAAAAGAATCCAACTAATCCTGCCCAGCCCCAACTCCTGGAAACAGTGTGACAAAAAACGTGTGTTGTTTTAGCCACTAAGTTTGTGCTAATTAGTTGTGGAGTAACAGAAAACAAATACAACAATAAAGTCTCCCATGTGGTGAGATGGTGTTACAAAGTTAGAAGTCAATGGGAATATGCTCAGAAAAAATGGTACCGGGGGCTATGTGTCAGAGCTTCCTCGCCCCTGCCGGGGAGGGTGCAGAAGCCCAAGGGAGGCCAAGGAAGGGGCAGAAGGCATGTGATAACTGACCCTCCATCTCTGTTACTGTGCACACTCAGGCTTCCAGAGTCCACTTACCTGTCATGTTAAAGAAAATAGGAAAAGGGGGGGGGGGGACCTGGGTGGCTCAGTTGGTTAGGCATCTGACTCTTGATTTTGGCTCAGATCATGGTATCATCATGGTTTGTAAGAACAAGTCTAGTGTCAGGCTCCACACTGGGCATGGAGACTCCTTGAGATCCTCTCTCACTCTGCCCTTCCCCTTCTTTCTTGAAAAAATGAAAAAAAAAAAGAATGGAAGAAAGAAAGAATAAAACAAACAAGAAAGGAATAAAGGAAGGACGAAGAAAGAAAAAGAAAAAGAGAGGATACAAGAGAAAACCTTGTCCAGGTACATGGTGAGTATCAGAAAAAGGACATGAAAATTGGACAAGGAGGAAAGGATAATATACTTAGATCTGAGAACTAAGTTTTGAGAAGGACACGCAGACGGAGAAATCTGAATCAGAGGAGCAAAGATCACTATCTCACAGTTCTCAGGTTTCTAAGGAAGCATAGATAGATTTTTATGTAAGCTCTGCAGTAATAATTAAATTATAAAACTGGTTGTGTGGAAAACACACACAGACACATGTCAACTTGCCATTTTACTGTTTCACATCCTGACCCCCTTACACAAACCACCCAGAGTCCCTGGGACATAGAGAGGAACATCTGAGGGAGCAGTTGAGCCTCACTGATCAGCCACCTGGAGAGGTTTGGTTTAGACCCAGAGCACTGCGGGAGGAGCCTCCTTACTCTGCAGGCAGTGACAGTGGCAGCATCACCTGCCTCCATGGGATCAATTGTGAGGGTGAACTCAGTCCCAGACCCACTGCCACTGATCCTGGGGGACCCCAGGCTCTCATCCGGGGGCTACATAGATCAGGATCTTAGGACAGTACTCTGATTGCTGTTGATCCAGGTAATACTGCTGGTAATGCCCCAAGTATCACTGACTTTCTGACTGGCCCTGCAGGAATGGTGGCGCTCTGCCCCTGGTGACACAGTCAGGGAGGCTGGACAGTGGGTCAGCACAATGCTCCCGGTGGAGCCTGGAATGACAGACACAACAAACTGAACAGATGCACTGAGATCATCCCAGT
>NC_043703.1:127996217-128001657 GCF_006229205.1 Suricata suricatta
GCATGGAAGTGGGAGAGGGGAAGGGAGAGAGTGAGAGCGAGAGTGAGAGTGAGAGTGCGTGAGAATCCCAAGCAGGCTACATGCTGTCAGTGCAGAGCTCCATGTGGGGCTCAAACTCATGAATTGTGAGATTATGCCTTTATCCTTGGCCTCTAGGATTTGGAGCTATATGCTGCTATCGTTACTGGCTACAATGGCTCTTGCTGGTCTTCAGCACACAACAAACATACAGAATCATCATTATTATCTAACAGTTTCCTTCCTTGGCCATATTGCTGCAGCCACTGCTTTCCTTGTCTGGTGGTCATTAACTACTAAGCTGAGTACTCAGTAAACAGTTGCAGAGTCAGGCACAACTTCAGCAGGGTACGGTACAGCAGCGAACACAATCCTCCCCCTCTCTGAGCGCACTCACATGTATCCACACACTCATTTAAACGCTTCCCTAGCTGGGGCGCCTTGGTGCTCCGTCGGTTGAGGGTCTGCAAGCTCCATGAGGAGCCATGAGCTTTACAGTCACACGTGAAGCTTTTCCAGGCAGTGGCCTGAAGTAGCAGCAGCATGAAAGCTGCCCCAGGCTGGGCATGAGGAGGTCCTCACAGGGGTATTACCCTCGTGCTCTTACTGCTTTCTCATAGATCCAAGCAAAGTGCCTTTAAGCACCACATACTCGATGAAGCAGCAGGTCCCCGTGCTAGAGGGAGAAGGCACACAGATGTGTGTCTCGCAGGTACTCCGAGTTCACACATTTGAGGTAGGCTTTTGGATGTTTATGTATGTGGCCTTTAGTTCTGGAAGAGTAATTGGGATTTCAGATGGAATTTAAGCAGTGGCACAAAGGCGTTAAGTCAAAAGTCAGTGGATCATAGTATTCGGGAAGGATGGAGGGCAGAGCCATTTAATCTTGGAATTAGGGAACTGAACCATTTCAAAAAAGAACAAAGATCTAAGCGATAATAATAATGGACCTTCTGGTGGTCGTCGTGACAAGAGCAAACCAGGAGAGAGAGCGAAAGAACAACTTCTCGGGATCTGATGAGAGATTTCATATGTGGGGGTCTGTACCCAGTGTAAGGCCCATTCTATCCATCATTTCTTGTCTTCCCCACCCCGTCCCTGGGATGAGAAAGACTGAGGAGCGGCTGGTGAAAAATAAATTTGGGGACGTCTATTTTTTAGTGGTTATTCATTTTTGAGAAGGAGAAAGAGAGAGCGAGTGGTAAGGGGCAGAGAGGGGGACAGAGGATTGAAGCAGGTTCTGCACTGACAGCAGAGAACTCGATGTGGGGCTCCGACTCACAAACTATGAGATCATGACCGGAGCGGAAGTTTAATGCTCAACTGACTGAGTCATCCAGGTGCCCCAGGTTTATGAAAGGGTTTAAATGAGTGTGTGGGTAAGTGTGAGTGTGCTTAGAGACAGTGAGGGAAGATTGCGTTCACTGCTATAATTTAGAACCTAAGCTGCATCCATTGCTGCATTTGGCTTTTTTGAGAGTGGAAATGAAGGTGTGGCAGAAGACAGGGACACAGCCTCGTGAATTTATCTCCGCTTCAAAATGAGGTCATCGGCTCAGCTGGACAATGTCATGGGAACTCTTACAGTCTCTCCCCTGTCTAGTGTGACACGTACAGCCTGGGAAGCAGAGAAGGGAGGCCGTGTGCATTTGCATACTGAAATTCTACAGGTACCAAGGGGCCACAGAGTTCCACGTACTGAACATGCTCACCAGCAGCCAAGGCCATCCCACTGATGACTTTGGAGGATTTTCTAACAGAGGCTATCACCGTGAGAGGTGCAGGATCACCTCGTTGACAGAAACAATATGTGGCATCTTCAGATTTCACCTTCTCAACTCTCAGGGTGAATCTGTTTTAGGCCCACTGCCACTGAACCTGATGAAATATCAGAGATATGAGTGGAGACACATTTAAGAAGATATGTAGGGGCTTGTCCTGGTTTGTGTGGATGCTGGAGTATCTCATCATCAAAGTCGTGGCTTGGCTGGCTTTGCCGTTGATGGTGACTCTGCTTCCTGGCGCCACTGACATGTTGGAGACCTGGGGCGCCTGGGTGGCTCAGTTGGTAAAGCATCTGATTCTTGATTTTGGCTCAGTTCGATTGAGCCGTGGCAGCTCCATGCTGAGCATGGAGCCTGCTTGGCATGCTCGCTCTCTCTCTCTCTCTCTCTCTCTCTCTCTCTCTCTCTCTCTCTTTCTGACCCTCTCTCACTTGTGCTCTCTCTTCCAAAAAAAAACCCTATAATGGTGTTGGAGACTGAGCATTGTTTCTGCCCTGATGTCCATTTAGGGAAGAAAATAAGAAAAATACATTGAAAGCACCATGTTTGGAAAGAACAATGAAAATCTGTTTCTTTCTTCATTTAATTTTTTTTTTAAGGAGAGAGTGCATCAATAGGGAAAGGACAGAGAGAGAGCGAGAGAGAGAGAGAGAGAATCCTCAGCAGGCTTCACCATCAGGTTGGAGCCAACCACGGGGCTCAATCCCACAATTTGGAATCATGACCTGAGCTGAAATCAAGAGTCAGACACTCAACTGACAGAGGAACCCAGGCACCCCAGAAAATCAGTTTCTTATGAATATGTAATATTTTTTATAATTTTTAAAGTATTTATTTATTTTTGAGAGAGAGAAAGAGAGACAGAGCGTGAGCAGGGTAGGGGCAGAGAGGAAGGGAAACAGAATCCGAAGCAGGCTCCAGGCTCTGTGCTGTCAGCACAAGGCCCGATGCAGGACCCAAACTCATTCACCGTGACCTGTGCCGAAGTCGACGCTTAACGAACTGAGCCACCCAGGTGTCACCCTGATAACCAGCTTTTATCCAAATTCATATTCACACTTAGATACTAGACAAACTTGGAGAGCTTACGTGGCAGGGAAAATGTGGATATTTTCCTTTCTCTAGTTCACATTTGCTTTGAGGAAATTGCCCTGAGTTTCCCTCAGAAAATATTGAGGCAAATGTTCCTCCAAACATCTGTGGCTAAATTTCTCATGAGGATGTGGCCTCACCCTTGAGCAGGGCTCTCCTGCACGTGAGCTGGCTCAGATGCAGGAACTGAGTCAGCAGCTGTGATTCTAGGCTTCAGCTCACCCCACCTAGAGTCTTCCAGTCACAGGCATCAAAGTCTCCAAGGGTCTACACATCAACTTAATCTCTAATAACCCGTGATTTTTACTCCCTGCAACAGATTCTTATTTCTGACATCGCTCTGCCCCTGCTGTGCCCTCTGGTAACTGCACACACTTTACCCGTGAGGGCTGTCACTGCTGTCTGGCCTGTGCTGCCCCTGATCCCACTGGTCACAGAATGACAAAGGGAAACCCATTCCCCGTAGGAATCCCAAGATTCCCTGGGAAACCAACTCTGAGAGAGAGGTTAGGTTTTTTATTCTGGAGTGTTCTTGAGATGTGCATGTCTGGAAAGGAGAGACAGGAAGCAGGATTGGACAGAGAGAGAAACAGCTGCGATGGGGTCTTAAGAAAAGCCTCCGCCCACCCCACAGGGAGGTCTAGAGATGCGATCGCTCTACGGAATTGATCTGGAGGGGAGTAAGGGGGCTGGGCCTTTATGCCCTTGCACCAAGTAAGTATTGTCTTTCCTGGAAAGAAGTGTAAGCTTGGGCCAGGTAGTTCTTCAGCAAGGAAGTCTCCTCAGAGGGCGACCAGTGGAGGGCGGCCCACAGGCAGCCTCACAGCACCTGCAACAGGACATCTCTTATTCAGAAGGGGAATCTAAGCAGCACACCACAGGCCCACCTCTCTGTCATTCCCATTAAGTCAGTGAACACAAGGGGCACTTGGGTGGCTCAGTCAGTTAAGCGTCTGGCTTTGGCTCAGGTCATGATCTCACAGTTCTTGAGTTCCAGCCCGCGTCGGGCTCTGTGCTGACAGCTAGCTCAGAGGTTGCAGCCTGCTTCCGATTCTGTGTCTCCCTCTTTCTCTGATCCTCCCCTGCTCTCGCGGTCTCTTTCTGTCTAAAAAAAAAAAAAAGCCAAAAAAAAACCATAAATCAGTGAACACAAGGCAATGGAGGCATCTGATGCCAATATCCCCCGGGTGATGGGCCCGTGTCTGTCCAGACATGCACAACCAGTAAGTTCTTATTTGTGGTTATGTCCATAGTCACTGAGAGTTGTGTGTTGGTGAGAATAAGCTACTTCCCCCCAGTCTGATTACCAGAAAACAGCAGAAGCAAGTTTCAGACATACATAAAGCCATTTCCTAACGAGAGGGAACAAAATAGACATCAGATTGGTTACACAGACTCACTTCCTCCCCACTGTCCTTGCAAATAACGGGAGAAAGAAATGAAAAAAATTAGACCTCATTAGAGTTAACAATACTTTTTCAAATGTGTCATTAGGAAAGTAAGTAAACCATAAAATGGGAGAAGATATTCTCATGCACATTTCTAACAAAAGATTGATTTTCAGAATATAAAAAACTTAATAAAAAAAAAAGAGAACAACTACATGTGTGTTTCTGACTAGACCAAGCACTGCCCAAGAAGCGAACTATCTAAATAGCAACTCAATAATAAACCTATGGTAAATTACTTAAAATTATTAGTCATCACAGAGATGTAAATTCCAACTTCTATTCCAATACTACTTCAGGATCCACCAATATGGATATAATAAACAGTCTGACAATAGGAAGTATGGGGAGAGGGTTGACAGCAAGTGGAAATGTTACACATAGTGGGTGGGGTGTAATGTTTCCCCATTTCAGACAAGTGTTTCATAGTATCTACCACAGCCAAGCCGAGCCTAGCTTTGCAACCCCGGCTTTCATACCCGGAACATACCCACGGGGAGTGAGTGAGTAAATTCACCAAAGACTTTGAAAGAATGTCCCTAAAAACTCTATTGATAACATATTCAAATGTGAAAGCATTCATTAATTGCAAAAATATAAGTATTGTGACATTTTCTTGTAACAACAAAGTATTCTGCAGTGAAAGGACCAAGTGACTGCCACACTAACATAGAGGAAAGTCAAAGGACCTGTTGAGCCAATGAAGCAAGACACCAAAAAGTACATACTTTAGGAGTCAATTTTTTTCAAAACTATTTGCTAAATTTTTTATTAATAAATGATGATTATAATAGTTCTACATCTTTCATCTAGATCTTTTTTATTTTTTACGTTTTTATTTTTTTATAATCGTTTATTGTCCATTTACATGAAGTTCGAGAACAGTCTGCACTACATGGTTAGGAAATAGAATGGTGGCAGCGGCCTCTAGTGGTAGGGATGGAGCACGGCATTGGTTGGTGGGAGCATGAGGGCAAAGTGTGATGCTGGAGAGGGTTTGTCTGTCTGGATCTGAGTCGTGGGGAGAGGGGGCATGTCTCTGCTTGTGCTCATCCAGGTGTACACTTTAGACTCACATTATATCAGTTAAAGGCACTT
>NC_043703.1:128001757-128004803 GCF_006229205.1 Suricata suricatta
ATAAATAGATACGTACATAGATAGACAGACAGACATACCACATGGTACACATGAGATCTGGATACTCACACAAACACAGAGCACCCCAAATCAAAGAGATTTCTTAAGGAAAGCTATTTCCAAGTGGAATAGAAATGTTTCATTTTGTAATATATAATTTTGTTTATTATTGTTTTCTTTTTGATGCTTAGAAAATCCTTTTATATATGGAGTACATACCAGTGTGTGTCAGAAGTTTTGAGGTCCTGGTAGTTCTGTGTGAGAAGCTAAGTCTCGTACTGGTTTGTTAAGCAGCAACACCATGAGTCTGTCAGTTCAAAACCAGATTCTGTGTGTGCGAATAGCAAAACTGGGAAACTTCTAATATCTGGGTGTACCTGTGTCTATGACTCGCCTCTTTTGGATTCTGCGTGTGTGTGTCTCTCTCGGACCCGCAATACTCCAGTATGTGTCTGTTTGTGTGTGTGTGTTGTGTGTGCACGAGCACATATGTGGGCATGTATATGATCTATCTTTGTTTATCATTGGCCATTGGTATAAACATTAAAAACGAAAATGAAGAGAAACCGTGTCACATTGCCTAGTGCGACTCAGCACACACTAGTCAGGGCGCAATTGTGAAGTTCTGCCAGTAGATGGCAGTGTTGTATAAACCCACAAACCTACATACATCTAATGGGATGATTGAGGCTTCCAGGTAACAATAGGATATTATAAGCCAGGTCAGGTTTTATTGTTTTTAGACAAAAAGTCATGGAAAAGTTAGAAGGGAATAAAGGCGCAGGTATAGAGCAGTCAAATAATTGTTTAAATAAGTGATTTATCAGTCTTACAGAGAATTTAGGTAGGGCAGTAAAATACCCCCTCCCCCGCGCCCTGTAAAGTTATTACCCCTGTAGAAACATTTGGTCCACCTGCCCCCTTACTATCTCACTACTTCCAGCTCTACTTCTTAGTATATATTGATGTTCAGTGGTCAGCCTTGCTTACTGCGGAAGCAAATGCACAGAAAGGTGGTGGATGAGCAGCAGGACTTTTGGATGATTCTCTTTTGTAACCAGTGTAATCTTAAAAAAAGGAAAAGAAAGAAAGAAAGAAACTAGATGTAATGATTTCCCTGTTTACAACTGTTCAAAGATTTCGCATTGCAGTTACAAACTCCTTGTCACATCCTCCTAGGCCTACACCCGTGGTTCTCAGTTTTGGCCACTGTGATTGGAATCCCCTGGGGAACGTTAAAAACTACTGATGCCTGGATTCCACCCCCGAAGGTTCTAATGACATTGGTCTGGGCGGTCACTGGCCACAGGGATTTTCAATGAACCCTCCAGCTCATTCCAGCGTGGTGTGACCTGAGCCCTGGCTGCTGTCTGACTGTGTTTCTTACCACGTTCTCTCTCCTATTGCTCCCTCCCCAGGCCTCCTTTCTGATCTTTGTGTTGAGTCCTTTCTCCCCTCAGGAGGACCCAGTGCCTCCTCGTTACTGAGCCGGGTGCCACCGACCCTTCCATGCCAACCCCAGATTCCATCTCTGTTAGGATCCTGGCCCCTGGGGTCCTCTTTCCTATCAGGAATCTGGGACTTCGGAGGGCTGGGAGTTTAATAAATAGAATCTTTCATCCTTGGATGTACTTGGAAACCTGTGCATCTCTAGGTATCGCGGGGCTACTTTTGTCTCCACAGTAAAGATGTGTAAGTCTGAAGTATTAAAAGTCCTTTATGCAGAATCAGGACCAGAGTAAGGCAGGTGAGGTCCTTCCCCAGGCACAAAGCTTAAGGAGGTATATACGGAGATACATGGATATGGAGATATGTATATGGAGATATATGTATATGGATATATATAACCCATCTCAGTATTTCAGATAAAATAATATTTAATGCAAATTAAAAAATCAAAATTTATACAAAAGATGCATGATAAAAAAATACGAGAACTGGAAGTAAAGACTGGATCTACCCTGTGGATAAAGACATGCCACTGGGACTGTTTGCTCTGTGGCTGCAGGACACCTGAGGGACTTTGATCCTGAGCCCTTTCTTGGCTGGTGTTTCCCAAGCAAGGGCGGGAGGGAGTTTCAGAAGCATCGAATTTGTGATGAGAATATTTTATAGTAAAGTGCAAATGGACCAGTCGTGGGAAAGAATGCCATATTTCTCTGAAGGTTTTAAAAGAAATTTTTGAAAAACTGAAGAAATATTCCCTCAAAAAGCTGTAGGGTAGGTACTCAGAATCCTGGAGATACCCATTTTGTTGATTCTGCCATGAGGCGTGGTCGGCGAGGGTGAGAGGCAGTCAGGGGGCTTGTAATTCCAGATCATCAGGGGCACCTGGGGAGCTCAGTAGGTTAAGCATCTGACTTAGGCTCAGGTCATGATCTCAGGGTTCCTGGGTTTGGCCCCACATCAGGCTCTACCCTGACTGTGTGGAGCCTGCTTGGTATTCCTTCCCTCTCTGCCCCTCCTCAGCTTATCTCTCTCTCGAAATAAATAAATAAACTAAAAGAAAGGATATAGAATTGGATTTTCCATTAAAAATTTTCCCCAAGGGGAGAGACTTGGAGAGTACAGTCATGTCCCACACTGTCTTGCCTAGATTTCCCATGTATGCAGACCAGCAGTTGAGTCTTACCCCATGAGCTCTGAAAAGTAAGAGAAGTAACAAGAATGGTCTAAGGAAAGGACAGTGTGGAGGCAGAACCGAGTGCCATGCCTGGCATTCTCACAGGCTGAAGTGGTGGCACCTGAGGGATGTGAGGAGTGTTATCCATCAGGATCCTCCAGAGACACAGAACCAGTGAGATATCCGTGGAGAGATCGATTTTGAGAATTGGAGGGTATGGGGTTGGCGAGTCCAGAATCTGTAGAGCAGTCTGGCAGGCTGGAAATTCAGGTCAGTGTTGATAGTGCAGCCTTGAGTGGGGCATCTGTGGGCTGTAAACTCAAGCTGAGTTTGTACTATTGCATCTTAAGGAAGAATTGCTTCTCCTTTGGGAAACCTCAGTCTTGCTTCTTAAAGCCTTCAACTGATTGGACCAGGCCCCCT
>NC_043703.1:128004903-128006746 GCF_006229205.1 Suricata suricatta
ATTTTTTAAATGCATGAGTTCATCAGTGAGTAGGCATTATGGACTGAGGATCAGATTTTTTCCCTGTCTTCTTCCCTACAAGCAGCTTGAACCCCGTGAACTCTGAGAACCTCTGATTTCTCATCTCTAGGGGATTTTTGTGCGACTGATTACTCTAGATGAGTAAGGCCTTAGTGCACCACTGAACACACAGCAGGTCTTCAAGCGTTCAGTAATTGGCAATAGACCGTTGTTGTAGCTGTTTGTTATTAGGAGGAGTAGCAGCAGGAGTAGTATTTCTTGGATATAGGCTCCTCTTTTTTTTTTTTTTTTTTTTTGCCAAGTTCTCAGAGTGTATCTCAGAGATGGGATTCAAAGACCATCTGTGGACAAATTCCTTTAGAGGTGTCACCTAGAGATCTCAATATTAGATTAATTGAAGGTTTGAGGGTTTGGGATTGTCAAGAAAGGAAGCTTTGGAAGGACACAGTCCCCTGGAGGCCCTTGCCCTTGAGCCCGGCAAGCCCTTCCCCAGAGCACACCCTGCCCCGATGATCAGAGGGCAGGGCACAGTGCGGCTGCTGGAACCCCTGACAGTTGTCTCCGCACTAGCAGCCCCGCGGGGGTAGGTTTATGCTCGGGGCTGCATCACCGTGGGAGGAAGTGCATAACCTTGCTGGCAGTAGTAACTGGCGGCATCATCGGCCTCGACTGTGCTGATTGTGAGGATGAATTCTGTGTCAGACTGAATCGCAGAGAACCGGTCTGGGGCACCAGCCTCTAGGTTATCGGCATCATAGATGATAAGCTTGGGAGGCTGGCCCGGTTTCTGCTGATACCAGCTTAAGTCATCACTAATGCTCTCGCTGGCCCTGCAGGTGATGGACACGCTGTCTCTCAGGGACACAGAGAGATGGGCCGGAGACTGAGTCAGCTCAGCTGTGCCACTGGCAGCTGGGAAGGAAAGAAAACAGTCACCACCATTACCATCATCGTTACTAGATCCCATTCCATTTCCTCCCAGAAGGTTCTGGCTGTCCTGGTCCCCTAACCTGAGAGCACCTGGCTCTCCGAGGGGAGGGGATATCCTGGGTCAGAGCCCTGGGGAGACCCCACAGTCAGGCGGAGAAAACTGCCACCATCTCAGGGATGTCCCCTGAACTGCCCTCACCTGGGAGGCAGGACAGCAGAAGGCAGAGGAACTGGGTCAGGACACACATGTTCAAGGCAAGGCCTGCCTGAGGCTGTTTTTGGCCCCGAATCACTGAGCTGCCTATTTATGGGGCTTCTGAGGAGCAGAAATGTGGATTCTCTGGGGAAAACATGCAAATGAGTGAGGGGTTGGGCGGGTCTGGCCGAGGCTGCCAAACCAGGGCACCTGTAGGGCACAGTGTCTCCTGGGGCTTCTCATCGGACGCGGGGTTCACGTCCAGTCCCCGAGGAGCTTCTCCCCCGTGTTTGTAAGAAGAAAGCATCTCTGACTTTTCTGATCCTTATTTGTCCATAAGGTTTAATAGCTTGTAATTGGGATAGAGGATGCACTTTTTCAAAAAAATATAATTTATCGTCAGGTTGGCTAACCTCCAGTGTATGTACAGTGTGCTCTTGGTCTTGGGAGTACATTCTCGGGATTCATCTCTTACATCCAACACCCAGTGCTCATCCCAACAAGTGCCCTCCTCAATGCCCATCACCCATTTTTGAGGATGCACCTTCTAAGAATGAGAAGAAAAGTCAGGTGGCTAACTAAGATTTAAGCTTTGATATGAATGTGTTAAAACCGTCTTCTAGAGATGGGTGTGAAATATTGGTTCTAGTTCGATACATCACCTCGAATAGATATTATGAGCTACGGGGGGTGGGG
>NC_043703.1:128006846-128010932 GCF_006229205.1 Suricata suricatta
GAGCTCAAGGGCTTTCAGCTCCTTACAGATCGGCAGGATAAAAATGGCTTTAGAGTCCCAATGTCTTTGGTCAGAGATTCTATAAAAACTTGGGTCCAAAGTTCTCCATTTTCTTCTCCTGCCTTCCATTCCCTTCCCCTTCCCTCCTTCCCTTCCTCCCATTGTTTATTGTTTTCCAGTATATTTTATATTTTACCAGGATTATTGATATGAAGAGCCTAGCTCATCATTTCCAGAAACCCAACCCATTTAACAATAGTCTTGAATTTCAAATAGAAGCTCATGATTAGGTCTTGTAGCACTTTGTCATTTTAGAACTTCTACCTTGTTCTAAGAGTTTCTGAGCTGACTTCTGTGTTTCTAGTCCTGCAACTATACTTTTGGTGATATTTTTACCTCTTGAAATTTACATTAGATACTTTCATAACCCACTGCTGGTGCAGTTTGCCTATTTCCTCACCAGTTGATTTGCATAGACCCCTCCAGGCCCAGACCAGCTGCTCAGGTTGGATAAAAGGGGCCTTTGCCATGTAAGCTGAGCTGCGTCGGGCAGGCAGGGACAGCAAGATGGTGTCACAGAGGCAGGTCCTCATATCCTTGATGCTGTGGGTCTCAGGTGAGAAATTTCAAACTTGCCACATTCCTTTCGGAGTAGTATCATTTTAGTACACCACTTTCACACCACATATTTCAGGGGGTCTGCGATAAAGTGCATGTGTCTCATCATTATCCGCTCCTGCTTGCAGGTGCCTGTGGGGCGATCACGATGACGCAGTCCCCAGGCTCCCTGGCTGTGTCTCTGGGTCAGCGTGTCACCGTGAACTGCAGGGCCAGTCAGAGTGTTAGCAGCTACCTCGCCTGGTATCAGCAGAAACCCGGGCAGCGTCCTAAGCTGCTCATCTACAGTGCATCCACCCGGGCATCTGGAGTCCCCGACCGATTCAGCGGCAGTGGGTCTGGGACAGATTTCACCCTCACCATCAGCAACCTCCAGGCTGAAGACGTGGCGACTTATTACTGTCAGCAGTATAGTAGCTCTCCTCCCACAGTGCTGCAGCCTCATACACAAACCTCCTCCCCAGGGCCGTGGGGCAGGGAGGCTTCGCTGCACCTGCTGCTTCCTCCCTGCTCAGCCCTGAACACGCACGTTCTGTGTCTGCCTGAGAAGCCACCTCTCCTGCCTCCTCCTTACAGGGCTGTTTAAGGCCCAGGGGGAAATAAAGGGGAAGGCTTCTTCTGGATCCCTTTTAGTGGGAGATTAGTGAACACAAATGCTATAAAGATGTCTTAGAGAAGCTGTCAGGAGTTTTTGTGTCACACCAACTGGCGTGTTTTGCCCTGACAGATGGCATAATTGAGCCAGTAAAGTTTGTCTCTAGCCTTTGGCGCAGGGCCCAGTGAATTTTACAACCAGATGGATGAATTCTCTTTTTCCTGTGCCTCCTTGACTCTGGAACATTTCTCATTTATTTCCTCCTTCTCTTGGTCTCCTTCCTTCATCCACAGTCACTAGAGCAGCTTCTAGTCCAGCCATCAGGGATGGGGTCCAGGCCTCCCCTGCTATGGATCCTGCAGTCCTGAGTCCCAGGTGAGAGGGGAGCACACGGAGAGATGTTGGCCACGAAGCTTTTGGTGTCTCTGGGCTCTTGGTGGCTGAAATTAAAGCGTTTGGTTAGGTTTTCAGTTGCCCAGTTCCCTTTTGTTTTCTGGTTACTCAGTGTGTCATCCATGAGTTTGACTACAAGGGTCATCAATGACGTGGGCCTACACTGCTGGGAGCCACATCGGCCTTGCTGGATGACACAGTCAGAGTGAGGAAATGGCAGGCGTTTGTACAGCTCCTGCTGTGAGCGGCGAATCTGGTTTCTCCTGCTACTACCTCTGCTCATGTGAAATTAAGCCTGTTATCATTAATTAAGCCTTACAGCGTTCCAAATCAGACTGGTATAACTCACACAGTTACCCTATAAGAAAAAATATTCTCCTGTTCCTGCATAAGAGAATTTGTTTTAAAATATTATAAATGTTTGGCAAAAGGCTCTTCCAATGAGCCTTGCAGACCCAAAACATAGACCTAAAGGGTTAAAAACACAAACATTGCATTTGAGTTTGGCCCAGAGGAAAGGAGCCTAATTAAAAGATAAGAATGAAATACAAGGTCAAAAACAGTTCATCTGAGTCTGGTCCAAAGAAAATTGAGCCTACGTTGTAGTTTAGAAGTAGAAGACAAGGTCAGAACATGATCCCTTCCCAAAGTCTACATTCGACAAATCTCCTCCCTCATACTGACTTCAGTTACAAGAAGGATGAGAATGTGGGAAAGCCAGGTCCAAGGCCAACACACATAGGCCCCCATTGTGCTTGCATCAAAAACCGGGCGTTCTCAAGCAACTTGTTAATAAACATTTTTTTCTCTTTCTTTTTCTCTCTTGTAGTTTATAAGCCAATCACAATAACTCTTAGCCTATCTCTATACAACTTAACCTGTATTTTAATCTTAGATTTACAAACCTTAGTAATATGTATGTTAATCCTGTTTTCTACTGAAAACGTCCTGTTATATTCTTGGTTATAAAATTTACTCAACTTCACTTAAGTACCTTACATGATTTGGTTGTAACTTCTTAATTAAACAACAAAGTCATAAATATTTGCCAATAACCAACCCATACAAAGCAAGATAGGTTTGCTACTTTCTTAATCTGGGAGACTGGCCCCTAGAATGAATGGGATGGTTCTACAGAACACTTCCGTAAAACTTGTTTCTGTCCACTTTCGATGATTGAAGCACCTTATCACGCAAAATTAGTCACTGTAAACAATTCCTATTTTCTGAAGTCATGTTATTGCTTGATGAATAAAAAAAGACACCAAAGCAGACACAGCAGAGATGGCTACCTGGAGATCAGGAAAGAAACTTGTGGCTATTTCATCCCTCTCTCCTGCCAACACCGTCCATCCTTCAGGGACCCCTGCATCTGCAGGAGCTGGACTCAGGCACTACACTGGGATGATCTCAGTGCATCTGTTCAGTTTGTTGTGTCTGCCATTCCAGGCACCACTGGGGGCATTGTGCTGACCCAGTGTCCAGCCTCCCTGCTGTGTCACCAGGGCAGAGTGCCACCATTGCTGCAGGGCCAGTCAGAAAGTCAGTGATACTTGGGGCATTACCAGCAGTATTATCTGGTATCAGCAGCAATCAGAGTCCTGTCCTAAGATCCTGATCTATGAAGCATCCTGGCGAGAGTCTGGGGTCCCCCCACGATCAGTGCCAGAGGGTCTGGGACTGAGTTCACCCTCACAATTGATTCCCTGGGGCAGGTGATGCTGCCACTGTCACTGCCAGCAGAATAAGGAGGCTCCTCCCGCTGTGCTCTGGGTCTAAACCAAACCTCCCCAGGTGGCTAATCAGTGAGGCTCATCTTCTCCCTCAGATGTTCCTCTTATGACCCAGGGACTCTGGGTGGTTTGCGTAAAGGGGTCAGGATGTGAAACAGTAGAGTGGCAAGTTGACATGTTTCTGTGTGTATGTTTAGAAGCGCTGATGCATAGGAGCACATGTACCCCAATGTTCATAGCAGCACTTCCTACAATAGCCAAATCATGGAGAGAGCCTACATGTTCATCAACTGGTGAATGCATCAAGAAGATGTGGTGTATATATAAATATACACAATGGAGTATTAATGGCAATGAGAAAGAATGAAATATGGCCATTTGTAGGAAAGTGGATGGACCTTGAGGAGGTCATGCTAAGCGAAATAAGTCAGGTGGAGAAGGACAGATACAATATGTTTTTACTCAGGGGTCTAATAGTAGAACAGGAGAATCCTAATAAAGGTCCATGAGGAGGGGAAGAGGGAAAGAGAGCTGGGGAGAGACAGGGATGCAAAACCTGAGAGACTATTGAATACTGAAAACGATCCGAGGGTTGAAGGGGAAAAGAGGTGATGGTCATGGATGAGGGCACTTGTGGGGAAGAGCACTGGGTGTTATATGGAAACCAATTTGACAATAAACTATTATTTTTAAAAAAGCTTGGTTCTCAGATCTAAATATATTATCCTGTTTTCCTTGTCCAATTTT
>NC_043703.1:128011032-128026585 GCF_006229205.1 Suricata suricatta
CATCTCCTTCCCCTGTGGCAACCACCAGATTGTTCACTGTATTCATGGGTCAGTTCTGCCTTTGTTTGGTTGGTGTGTGAGTTTTGTTTTTTGGATTTCACATATAAATGAAATCACATGGCATTTGTTATTCTCTGTCTGACTTATTTCACATCCCATCAAACCCTCACGGTCTGTCCATGTTGTCAAAACGGCAAGATTCCGTTCTTCTTTGTTGCTTAGTAAACTCCCATTGTGTACACAGACCACATCTCGTTTATGGGATTAGGGGCACTCATGTGCTATGAGTTTACAAAGTCGATGTTGGTACAGAAACACCAAACGCTTTTGGTAATCATTCTCAGCCGTGTTTGCTGTGGGAATAGTGTGTATGGAATGCTGTCTAAAGAACATAGAAAAAGAGAGGTTAGTGTAACTTATAAAGTAGAGGTTCATAAAGTGGGAAAATAAAAATAACCCTGAACAATACCAAATATGATTGTATTGTGTTAACAATACAAAATATACCAAAATTTGTTAACCCCAAAATGTATACAAGTTGTGTCGTCACACAGATGTCTCCATTTGCTGACTCTTCAGCTGACTCCATGTCCCTGACCCACGCACACAGGCGGGGAGTGTGTGGATGGGGTGCAGGTCCGCTCTCCATTCCCTCACACTGCTCAGCGGGCACATCCATCACCTCCATCCCGGTGCGGGTCATGTCACGCTGGGCTGGTGCAGCTGAGGGGCTGCGACACTGTCCACAGCCCTCGGCTGCACGTGATGCCCTGACCTCTCCAGCATCCGCCTCTTGGGGCCACTGAGACTCTGCTGTGTCTGCTCCCCACTCAGGCAACACGTGTGGAGGGTGGTGACATGTCAGACAGAGAGGTTTGTGTTCGGAACTGAACCACTGTGGGAGGCTCATGTGTACGTTGCATGCAGTAATAAACTCCAATATCTTCAGCCTCCACCCTGCTGATTGTCAGGGTGAAATCTGTCCCTGACCCGCTGCCACTGAACCTGTCTGGGACTCCGGAGTAACGGTTGGAAACCTCACAGATGAGGAGCCTTGGAGACTGGCTTGGTTTCTGCAGGAATCAATGTAAATAGGTGTATCCATCACTGTAGGAGGCTCTGACTGGCCCTGCAGGAGATGGAGGCCGGCTGTCCAGGGGTGAAGGGCAGGGACAGGGGGGTCTGCATCAGCACGACATCCCCATGGAATCCTAAAATATTGCAAGAGAAGCTAAGGTCATGCAGAAATATTATGAGCCATTTTCATGATCTTAAGTTATTTGTATTTCAGGGTAAATCATTTTTTGTCATATTATTCATACTCTAAATATACACAATTTTAACGACAACTCGAATTGCAGGCACAAAGTCACCACTTTCTTGTCTAGCTTCTCACTAAAGCATTTTTCCTTGTTCCTTTCAGTTTCTTCTGGATTTTCCCCTTCTGGAGGGCAAACCCACCTGTGGGCAGAGTAATACACATGGGGTGCAGGAACCCCCCAAGTGTTCTCCCCCCACACCCGTGCTCCTCTCTCACCCCCCTCTCCGCCCTCACCTGGGATCCAGAGCACCAGCAGCCCCAGCAGCTGAGCAGGGAACCTCATTGTGAGAAGCAGAACTGATGAGTCCTGACAGGTGAAGAGAAGGACAGAGCTGAGCTTTATGTCAGAGGGCAGGTCCTCCCCAGGGGACAGCATGCAAATCCCCTGGTGGGTGTGGCAGAGTGGAAAGAGCCAAAGACAGGGCCACACACACCTCTCCTGTGAGCAAAGTACCTTCAAATGTTCTCTCTGCTTAGAGGGAAACTAACAGAGAGAAATTCCTTACTGCTGAGTGGGAAGAAGGATCTAAGCGTCTCAGAAGACACAGTGCTCATAGACCTGCTCCTCTGAGAATCTTCCAGAGACCCTGAAGATATGAACTTGAGTGTCCTGAGTCTGTTTCTGGCAGGTGAATGGCCATCCTGCTGGGATCCTCTCAGCTACTGTCCAGGAAGAAACAGAGCCACCCCACTCGGGCTGATCGGCAGAGTATCTCAAACCACAGGATGAACTAGAGAGAGTTCTAGAGCCTCTGGTATCTGCTGTTTCCAGGTTAATGGTTTAGACAGTTGAAAAATGGTCAAATGATGAATTAAACTTACCTTGAGACCTTACGAGAAGATGAAAGTAAAAGGCAGGGAAGAAAAGAATCACTCCCAGGTATCGAACTAGTAGCCCTGCTGAGGAGACTAGGAAAGGAGAATTTCGTGTTTCAGGCCGTGAGTGTGCAGCTTGTAGTAACCATCTGTTACACCGTGGTGTGTAATCCGTCATTCTTCTCTCTTTCCCCCAGGATATTTAGGTAATAGATAAATAGATAGATAGATAGACAGACATACCACATGGTACATACGAGATAGGATACTCACACAAACACAGAGCACCCAAATCAGAGATGTCTTAAGGAAAGCTATTTCCAAGTGGATTAGACAATGTTTCATCTTGTAATATATAATTTTGTTTATTATTGTTTTCTTTTTCATGCTTAGAAAGTCCTTTTATATATGGAGTACATAACCAGTTAGTTTCTGTCAACAGTTTTGGGGTCCTGGTAGTTCTGTGTGAGAAGCTGAGTCTCACACTGGTTTATGTTAGGCAGCAACACCATGAGTCCGTGAGTTCAAAAACAGATTCTGTGTGTGCGGATAGCAAAACTGGGAAACTATTCTAATGTGTGGGTGTAACCTGTGTCTATGACTCGACTGCTTTGAATCCTGTGTGTCTCTCTAGGACACGCGATACTCCAGTATGTGTGTGTGTGTGTGTGTGTGTGTGTGTGTGTGTGTGTGTATGTGTGTGCACGGCACATATGTGGGATGTATATGATCTATCTTTGTTTATCATTGGCCATTCCTATAAACATTAAAAATGACAATGAAGGAAACAGTGTGACATTGCCTAGTGCGACTCACCACACACTAGTCAGGGCGCAATTGTGAAGTTCTGCCAGTAGATGGCAGTGTTGTATAAGCCCACAAACCAACATTCATCTAATGGGATGATTGAGGCTTCCAGGTAACAATAGGATATTACAAGCCAGGTCAGGTTTTATTGTTTTTAGACAAAAAGTCATGGAAAAGTTAGAATGGAAAAAAGGGGCAGGTATAGAGCAGTCAAATAATTTTTTAAACAAGTGATTTACACGTCTTACAGAGAATTTAGGTAGGGCAGTAAAATACCCCCCCTACCCCCGCACCCCGTAAACTTATTACCCCTGTAGAAACATTTGGTCCACCCGCCCCCTTACTATCTCACTACTTCCAGCTCTACTTCTTAGTATATATTGATGTTCAGTGGTCAGCCTTGCTTACTGCGGAAGCAAATGCACAGAAAGGTGGTGGATGAGCAGCAGGACTTTTGGATGATTCTCTTTTGTAACCAGTGTAATCTTAAAAAAAGGAAAAGAAAGAAACTAGATGTAATGATTTCCCTGTTTACAACTGTTCAAACATTTCGCATTGCAGTTACAAACTCCTTGTCACATCCTCCTAGACCTACACCCGTGGTTCTCAGTTTTGGCCACTGTGATTGGAATCTCCTGGGGAACGCTAAAAACTAATGATGCCTGGATTTGACCCCTAGAGGTTCTAATGACACTGGTCTGGGTGATCACTGGCCACCGGGATTTTTTATGAACCCTCCAGCCCATTCCAGCGTGCTGTGACCTGAGCCCTGGCTACTGTCTGACTGCGTTTCTTACCACACCCCCTCTCCTTTTGCTCCCTCCCCAGGCCTCCTGTGTGATCTTTGTGTTGAGTCCTTTCTCCCCTCAGGAGGACCCAGTGCCTCCTTGCTATTGAGCCAGATGCCACCAACCCTTCCATGCCAACCCCAGATTCCATCTCTGTTAGGATCCTGGCCCCTGGGGTCCTCTTTCCTATCAGGAATCTGGGACTTCGGAGGGCTGGGAGTTTAACCAGTAGAGTCTTTCATCCCTGGATGTACTTGGAAACCTGTGCATCTCTAGATATCGCGGGGCTACTTTTGTCTTCACAGTAAAGATGTGTAAGTCTGAAGTATTAAAAGTCCTTTATGCAGAATCAGGACCAGAGTGAGGCTGGTGAGGTCCTTCCCCAGGCACAGAGCTTAAGGAGGTATATACGGAGATACATGGATATGGAGATATGTATACGGAGATATATGTATATGGATATATATAACCCATCTCAGTAATTCAGATAAAATAATATTTAATGCCAATATAAATGTCAAAATATATGCAAAAAATGCATGCTAAAACATACGAGAACTGGAAGTAAAGACTGGATCTACTTGTGGATAAAGACATGCTGCGGGGACTGTTTGCTCTGTGGCTGCAGGACACCTGAGAGACTTTGGTGCTGTGCCCTTTCATGGCTGGTGTTTCTCAAGCAAGGGCGGGAGGGATTATCAGGATCAAATTGGAGATGAGAATATTTCCCAGTAAAGTGCAAATAGACCAATCATGGGAAAGAATGCCATGTGTCTCTGAAGGTTCAAAAGAAATTGAAAAAAACTGATGAAATGTTTCCTCAGAAAGCTGTAGGGTAGGTACTCAGAGTCCTGGAGATACCCATTTTGTTGATTCTGCCACGAGGCGTGGTCAGCGAGGGTGAGAGGCAGTCAGAGGCTTGTAATTCCAGATCATCAGGGGCATCTGGGGAACTAAGTAGGTTAAGCATCTGACTTAGGCTCAGGTCATGATCGCAGGGCTCCTGCGTTTGGCCCCAATCAGGCTCTACACTGACAGTGTGGAGGCTGCTTGGTATTCCCTCTCTCTCAAAATAAATAAATAAACTAAAAAGAAAGGATATATAATTTGATTTTCCCATAAAATTTTTCCCCAAGGGGGAGAGACTTGGAGAGTACAGACATGTCCCACACTGTCTTGCCTAGATTTCCCATGTATGCAGCCCAGCCGTGGAGTCCTACCCCATGAGCTCTGAAAAGTAAAAGAAGTAATAAGAATGGTCTAAGGAAAGGACAGTGGGGAGGCAGATCCGAGTGCCATGCCTGGCATTCCCACCAGTGGTGGCACCTCGGGATGTGAAGAGTGTTATCCGTCAGGATCCTCCAAAGACACACAACCAGTGAGATATCCGTGGAGAGAGAGATTCTGAGAATTGAAGGGTGTGGGGTTGGCGAGTCCAGAATCTGTAGAGCAGGCTGGCAGGCTGGAAATTCAGGTCAGTGTTGATAGTGCAGCCTTGAGTGAGGAATCTGTGGACTGGAAACTCAGGCGGATTTTCTACTGTTTCATCTTAAGGAAGAATCGCTTCTCCTTTGGGAAACCTCAACTGATTAGATGAGGCTCCCTCCCTCATTATGGACAGTAATCTGTATTATGCAAGGTCTACAAATTTAAATGTTAATCACACCGAAACCTACCTTCAGGACCACATCTAAACTGGCACTGGTCCACACAAGTGGGCGTCATAGCCTAGTTAAAGAGACTCATAAAATTCACCATCACTAGGGGCAAACTGTGGGGCTAAGTGTTGAGAGACTTGACCTTTTGTGTGGGTGAGGTATGGATCCTCAGCTAAAGTCTCTTGATACAGAGCATAGCTGGGTCCTAGGAAATTTCCTAGACCAAAGAGCGGTGCAGAGACTCATGGACACCCATAGAACTTCCCATGTGCCCCCTGACCGAGTAAGCGTCTGGCATTCGCCACACTCAGAGAAAAGACTGGAAGAGTTTCAGTAGCTGGACAGGCAGAAGACCCGTAGCCACAAAAACCCCTTCCCTCCTTATGGTGACGCATGCTCAGTTTCTAAGGGAATCGCACGCCCCCCACCCCTCTCTTTCCTCTGCTGGAGAGTGAACGACAGGACTAGGAGCAGGCAACCCTGAGCGGACTTCTCAAACCGTTGGATGGAACTGAATTTTCTATTTCTTTCTATCTATCTTTCTTTCTTTCTTTTTTTATTAATTCTTGGGAAACAGAGATAGAGAATGTAAACATGATAGGGGCAGAGACAAATAGACAGAAGATACAAAGCAGGCTCAGTGCTGACAGCAGCGAGCCCAATGTGGGGCTGGAGACAGATGGGGGGCTTGAACTCAACAAACCTCGCGATCATGATCTCAGTCAAAGACAGATGCTCAACTGACTGAGCCACCCAGGTGCCCTGGAATTAAATTTTCATGAAAGTACTTAGAGTTAATTAATCGGCTAATGTAACACCAAATGGAAATATTTAACTGAAAATAGAATAACTAAAATTCAGGATTCAGACTTCCCTTCGATCAAATTAGGGTCCCACTTTTTTTCTGCCTGAGGAAGTTCTGAGCCTGTGTCCCATCTCTCTAGATCATAGCATAGTCCCAAACCAAGCTCAAGGCTTGCAGTGCCTTACAGATCTGCAGAATAAAAATGGTTTTAGAGTTCCAATGTCTTTGGCAGAGACTATAAAACCTTTGGCCGAAAGTTCTCTATTTTCTTCTCGTTCCTTCCATTCCTTCCCCCCACCTCCATTCCTCCCTTCCTGCCTCCTTTCCTCCCTTCCTTTCTTCAATTGTTGTTTTTTGTTTACCAGCATATTTTATAATTTTACCAGGATTATTGATATGAAGAGCCTAGCTCATCATTTCTAGAAACTCAACCCATTTAACAATATTCTTGAATTTCAAATAGAAGCTCATGATTAGCTCTTGTAGCACTTTGTCATTTTAGAACTTCTAACTTGTTCTAAGAGTTTCTGAGCTGACTTCTGTGTTTCTAGTCTCACAGCTATAGTTTTGGTAATATTTTTGGCTCTTGAAGTTTACATTCGATACTTTCATAACCCACTGCTGATGCAGTTTGCCGTTTCCTCACCAGTTGCTTTGCATAGACCCCTCCAGGCCCAGACCAGCTGCTCAGGTTGGATAAAAGGGGCCTTTGCCATGTAAGCTGAGCTGCGTCGGGCAGGCAGGGACAGCAAGATGGTGTCACAGAGGCAGGTCCTCATATCCTTGATGCTGTGGGTCTCAGGTGAGAAATTTCAAACTTGCCACATTCCTTTCGGAGTAGTATCATTTTAGTACACCACTTTCAAATGACGTATTTCAGGGGGTCTGCGATAAAGTGCGTGTGTCTCATCATTATCCGCTCCTGCTTGCAGGTGCCTGCGGGGCGATCACGATGACACAGTCCCCAGGCTCCCTGGCTGTGTCTCTGGGTCAGCGCGTCACCGTGAACTGCAGGGCCAGTCAGAGTGTTAACAAGTGGGTAGCCTGGTACCAACAGAAACCCGGGCAGCATCCTAAGCTGCTCATCTACAATGGAAACAACCGGGCATCTGGAGTCCCCGACCGATTCAGCGGCAGTGGGTCTGGAACAGATTTCACCCTCACCATCAGCAACCTCCAGGCTGAAGACGTGGCGACTTATTACTGTCAGCAGCATAATAGCTCTCCTCCCACAGTGCTGCAGCCTCGTACACAAACCTCCTCCCCAGGGCCGTGGGGCAGGGAGGCTTGGCTGCACCTGCTGCTTCCTCCCTGCTCAGCCCTGAACACCCACGTTCCTGTGTCTGCCTGAGAAGCCACCTCTCCCGACTACTCCTTACAGGGTTGTTTAAGGCCCAGGGGAAACAAGGGGGAAGGCTTCTTCTGGATCCCTTTTAGTGGAAGATTAGTGAACACAACTCCATAAAGACGTCTTAAAGAAGCTGTCAGTTTTTGTGTCATAGAACTTGGAATGTTTTGCACACACAGATGGCATAATTGAGCCAGTAAGTTTCGTCTCCAGCCTTTGGCCCAGGGTCCAGTGAATTTTACACCCTGATGGATGAATTCTCTCTTCACTGTGCCTCCTTGACTCTGGGATATTTCTCATTTATTTTCTCATTCTCTGGGTCTCCTTCCTTCACCAGCAGTCACTAGAGCAGCTACTAGTCCAGCCAGAGATGTTGTCCAGGGCTCCCCTGGATCCTGTAGTCTGAGTCCCAGGTGAGGGAGAGCACAAGGAGAGATATTGGCCACAAAACTTTTGGTGTCTCTGGGCTCTTGGTGGCTGAAATTAAAGCGTTTGGTTAGGTTTTCTGTTGTCCAGTTACCTTTTGTTTTCTGGTTACTCAGCATGTCATCCATGACTTTGACTACAAGGGTCATCAGTGACACGGGCCTACACTGCTGGGAGCCACATCGGCCTTGCTGGATGACACAGTCACAGTGAGGAAATGGCAGACATTTGTACAGCTCCTGCCATGAGAGGTTGATCTGGTTTCTCCTCTACTACTGCCCCGTCCAGCAGGTCAGTCGACGCAGGTTCCTGAGGGAGGGAGTGAGAATAGGGTAGGGCAGGGAGCACAGAGAGTGGAGGCAAGACAAAGTCTCTGATCAAGCCTCCTTTTATTGAGAGACCATGCAAGTCTTATAAAGAGTAGGAGGTGGGCAGCTGATGTGAGTCAGTTGCCAGGAAACAAGGGTGAGGACTGCAGTGTCACCATGCCGCCTGAGAGGCTAACAAGAAAGGCCAGGGAAATAAACAAGAAGGCCTCAGCTGGAAGTGATAATGCAGCTCTTGCTGTGGCTGATCTTGCAGGTCGAGGCATGTGTCTTTTCTTCTGGCAGCTTTTCTGGCAGCTCCCCACATACTACCACGGCTCATGTGAAATTAAGCTTGTTGTCATTAATTAGGCCTTATAATGTTCCAAATCAGACTGGTATTCCCCGCACAGCTACCCCATAAGAAAAAACATTTTCCACTCCCTGCATAAGAGAATTTGGATCAAATCACTATAAATGTTTGGCAAAAGGCTCTTCCATTGAGCCTCGAAGACCCAAAACATAGGCCTGAAGTGGTTAAAAACACAAACATTGCATTTGAGTCTGGCCTGGAGAAAAGGAGTCAATTTGGAGATAAGAATTAAATACAAGTTCAAAAACAGTTCATTTGAGTCTGGTCCAAAGAAAATGGAGCCTAAATTGGAGATTAGAAGTAGAAGACAAGGTCAGAACACGATCCCCTCCTAAAGTCTACATTTAACAACTATCCTCGCTTATACTAACTTCAGTTATGAGAAGGATAAGAATGTGGGAAACCCAAGTCCAAGGCCAACACACATAGGGCCCCCACTGTGCTTACGTAAAAAAAAGGGCCTTCTCGAGCAACTTGTTAATAAACATTTTTTCTCTTTTCTTTTTCTCTCTTGTAGTTTATAATCCAATCACAATAACTCTTAGCCTATCTCTAGACAACTTAACCTCTATTTTAATCTTAGATTTACTAACCTTAGTAATATGCATGTTAATCCTGCTTTCTACTAAAAATTCTTGTTATATTCTTGGTTATAAAATTTACTCAACTTCACTGAAGTACCTTACATGATTTGGTTGTAACTTGTTGATTAAACAACAAAGTCATAAATATTGGTCAATAACCAACCCATCCAAAATAAGATAGGTCTGCTACTTTCTTATTCTAGGAGACTGGTGCCTAGAATGAATGGGATGGTTCTAAAAAACACTTCTGTAGAACTTGTTTCTGTACACTTTTGATAATTGAAGCACCTCGTCACTCAAAATTAGTCACTGTAAACAATTCCTATTTTATGATGTCATGTTATTGCTTGATGAATAAAAAAACACACCAAAGCAGACAGAGTAGAGTGGCTACCTGGGGATCAGGAAAGAAACTTATGGCTCTCTCATCCCTCTCTCCTGCCAACACCATCCATCCTTCAGGGACCCCTGGACCTGGTGGAGCTGGACTCAGGCACTACACTGGGATGATCTCAGTGCATCTGTTCAGTTTGTTGTGTCTGTCATTCCAGGCTCCACCGGGGACACTGTGCTGACCCAGTGTCCAGCCTCCCTGACTGTGTCAAAGGGCAGAGGGCCACCATTCCTGCAGGGCCAGTCAGAAAGTCAGTGGTACTTGGGGCATTCATTACCAGCAGTATTACCTGGTATCAACAGCAATCAGAGTACTGTTCTAAGATCCTGATCTATGAAGCATCCTGGCGAGAGCCTGAGGTCTCCCCAGGATCAGTGGCAGTGGGTCTGGGACTGAGTTCACCCTCACAATTGATTCCCTGGGGCAAGTGATGCTGCCACTGTCACTGCCAGCACAGTAAGGAGACTCCTCCTGCAGTGCTCTGGGTCTAAACCAAACCTCCCCACTGGCTGATCAGTGAAGCTCATCTTCTCCCTCATATGTTCCTCTCTATGACTCTGGGACTCTGGGTGGTTTGCGTAAGGGGGTCAGAATGTGAAACAGTAGAGTGGCAAGTTGACATGTTTCTGTGTGTATGTTTAGAAGGGCTGATGCATAGGAGCACATGTACCCCAATGTTCATAGCGGCACTGTCAACAATAGCAAAATCATGGAAAGAGCCCAAATGTCCATCAACTGAGGGATGGATCAAGAAGATGTGGTGCATATATATATATATATACACAATGGAGTATTAATGGCAATGAGAAAGAATGAAATATGGCCATTTGTAACAAAGTGGATGGAACCTTGAAGGTGTCATGCTAAGCGAAATAAGTCAGGTGGAGGACAGATACCATATGTTTGCACTCAAGGGTCTAATAGGAGAACAGGAGAAACCTAATGGAGGACCAGGGGGAGGGGAAGAGGGAAAGAGAGCTGGGGAGAGACAGGGATGCAAAACCTGAGAGACTATTGAATACTGAAAACGAACCAAGGGTTGAAGTGGCAGGAGGAGGGGGAAAAGAGGTGGTGGTGATGGAGGAGGGCACTTGTGGGGAAGAGCACTGGGTGCTGTATGGAAACCAATTTGACAATAAACTATTATTTTAAAAAAAAAAGCTTGGTTCTCAGATCTAAGTATATTATCCTTTCCTCCTTGTCCAATTTTCGTGTCTTTTTTCTGATACTCACCATGTACCTGGCCAAGGTTTTCTCTTGTTTCCTCTCTTTTTCTTTTTCTTTCTTTTTCCTTCCTTCATTCCTTCCATTCATTTGTTTTTTCTTCCTTTCTTCCATTCTTTCTTTCTTTTTCCTTCTTTCAAAAGAGAAGGGGAAGGGCAGAAGGAGAGAAAGAGAATCTCAAGGAGTCTCCATGCCCAGTGTGGAGCCTGACACTGGACTTGCTCTTACATATCATGAGACCATGACTGAGCCAAAATCAAGAGTCAGATGCCTAACCAACTGAGCCAACCAGGTGCCCCTCCTCTCTGTTCTATTTTCTGTAACATGACAGGTAAGTGGACTCTGGAAGCCTGAGTGTGCACAGTAACAGAGATGGAGGGGTCAGTTATCACGTGCCTTCCACCCCCTCCTTGGTCTCCCTTGGGCTTCTGCACCCTCCCTGGGGGGGGCGGGCGGGGAAACTCTGACACATAGCCCCCTGTACCATTTCTGTCTGAGCAGATTCGCATTGACTTCTAACTTTGTAACACCATCTCACCACATGGGAGACTTTATTGTTGTATTTGTTTTCTGTTGCTCCACAACAAATTAGCACAAACTTAGTGCTTAGTGTGCAGTTGTTGTTTTACTGCAGTAGAGTAGATACTCAATGTGACAGTGGTTTCCGGTGCACAACACAGCGATGGGACAATCTGTATGCAGGGCCAGGCCCGCCATGAGTGCAGCTACCGTCTCTGTCCGTACTCCGCCTTACAGTGTCAGTGACTATATTCCCTGTGCAACTGAGTCATTCCACGGTTAGAATCCTGTACCTTCCACTCCCATTCAGCCCTTTTGCCCTCCCCCCACTCCCTCCATCTCCTTCCCCTGTGGCAACTACCAGATTTTCTCTTAATTCATGGGTCAGTTCTGTTTTTGTTTGGTTAGTGTGTGATTTTTGTTTTTCGGATTTCACATATAAATGAAATCACATGGCATTTGTTATTCTCAGTCTGACTTATTTCACATCCCATCAAACCCTCACGGTCTGTCCATGTTGTCCAGGATGGCAAGATTCCGTTCTTTGTTGCTTAGTAAACTTCCATTGTGTACACAGACCACATCTCGTTTATAGGATTAGGGGCACTTATGTGCTATGAGTTTACAAAAGTTTATTTTGGTGCAGAAACACCAAACCCTTTTAGTAATCATTCTCAGCCATGTTTGCTGTAAGAATAATGTGTATGTAATGCTGTCTAGAAAACATAAAAAAAGAGATATTAGTCTAACTTATAAAGTGGGGGTTCAGAAAGTGGGAAAATAAAAATAATAATCCTGAACAATACCAAATATTATTGTGTCATATTAATACAAAATATACCAAAATTTGTTAACCCCAAAATGTATCCAAGTTGTGTTGTCACACATATGTCTCCATTTGCTGACTCTTCAGCTGACTCACTGTCCCTGATCCATGCACACAGGCGGGGAGGGTGTGGATGGGGTGTAGGTCTGCTCTCCCTTCCCTCGTATTGTTCAGAGGGCACGTCCATCACCGCCGTCCAGGTGATGGTCACGCCCCGCTGGGCTGGTGCACCTGAGGGGCCACGACACGGTCCAGAGCCCTCAGCTGTGCGTGACACCCTGACTTGTCCATCATCTGCCTCTCAGGGCCTCTGAGACTCTGCTGTGTCTGCTCCCCACTCAAGTAACACGTGTGGAGGGTGGTGACGCGCCAGACAGAGAGGTTTGTGTTCGGGGCTGAACCATGAGGCCTGTTGTACCTTGGATGCAGTAATAAACCCCGAGGTGCTCAGCCTCCACTCTGCTGATTGTCAGGGTGAAATCTGTCCCTGACTCGCTGCCACTGATCCTTCTGGGTCCCCAGAGGCCTGGCTGGAAACCAGATAGATCAGGCGTTGTGGAGACTGGCCTGGCTTGTTGCAGGAACCAATGTAAATAGGTGTCTCCATCACTGTCGAGGAGGCTCTGACTGGCCCTGCAGGACATGAAGGCCGGCTGTCCAGGGCTGACGGGAAGAAATGCTGGGGCCTGTGTCATCATGACATCCCCACTGGATCCTAAAATAATGAGAGTGAAGCGAAGGTAATGCAGAAATATTATGAGCCATTTTTATGATCTTAAGTTATTTGTATTTCAGGGTAAATTTTTTTATGTGAAATGATTCATACTCTAAATATACACAATTTTAAGGACAACCCAAGAATTGCAGGCACAAAGTGACCACTTTCTAGTCCAGCTCGTCACTAAAGCACTGTTCCTTGTTCCTTTCAGTTTCTTCTGGATTTTCCAGGACCCCTAATTAAATTACCCTTGCTGGAAGGCAGTCCCACTCATGGGCAGAATACACATGGGGAGCAGGAGCGCCCCCAGAGTTCTCCCCCACACCCCACGCCTCTCTCTCACTCCTCCTCCGCCCTCACCTGGGATCCAGAGCACCAGCAGCCCCAGCAGCTGAGCAGGGAACCTCATTGTGAGAAGCAGAACTGATGAGTCCTGACAAGTGAAGAGAAGGACAGACTGAGCTTTATGTCAGAGGGCAGGTCCTCCCCAGGGGACAGCATGCAAATCCCCTGGTGGGTGTGGCAGAGTGGAAAGAGCCAAAGACAGGGCCACACACACCTCTCCTGTGAGCAAAGTACCTTCAAATGTGTTCTGTGCTTGGAGGGAAACTAACAGAGACCAATTCCTTACTGCTGAGTGGGAAGAAGGACCTAAGTGTCTGGGAAGACATAGTGCTCACAGCCCCGCCCTTCTGAGAAAGTTCCAGAGACCCTGAAGATGTGGACTTGAGTGTCCTGAGTCTGTTTCTGGCAGGTGAATGGCCATCCTGCTGGGATCCTCTCAGCTACTGAACAGGATGAAACAGAGCCGCCCCACTCCCGCTGATCGGCGGAGTATCTCCAAACCACAGGATGAACTAGAGAGAGTTCTAGAGCCTCTGGTATCTGCTGTTTCCAGGGTAATGGTTTAGACAATTGAAAAATGGTCAAATAACGAATTAAACTTATCCTGGGACTTTTCGAGAAGATGAAAGTAAAAAGCAGGGAGAAGAGAATCACTCCCAGGTAGCGAACTAATAGCCGTGCTTAGGAGAATAGGAAAAGAGAAGAACTTCGTGTTTCAGGCCGTGAGTGTGCAGTTTGTGATAACTAGTTGTTACTGTGGGGTGTGTATTCTGTCATTCTTTTCTCTCTCCCCCAGGATATTTAGGTAGATTGATAGATAGATAGACAGACAGATAGAAAGATAGACACGACATACCATATGGTACATATGAGATATAGATACTCACACAAACACATACGCACCCCAACTCAAAGAGATTTCTTAAGAAAAGTATTTTCTAACTGGATTAGGCACATTGAACAATGTTTCATTTTGTAATATATCATTTTGTTTATTATTGTTTTCTTCTTGATGCTTAGAAAATGCTTTCAGATATCGAGTCCATAACCAGTGTCTGAGGTTTTGTGTCCTGGTCGTGCTGTGTGAAGAGCTGAGTCTCGCGCTGGGTTATGTTAGGCAGCAACAACCATGAGTCCGTGAGTTCAAAAACAGATTCTGTGTGTGCGGATAGCAAAACTGGGAAACTATTCTAATGTCTGGGTGTAACCTGGGTCTGTGACTTGCTACTTTGGATTCTGTGGTGTGTGTCTCTCGGTTCTTCTCCTACTTTCTCTCTCTCTCTCTCTCTCTCTCTCTCTCTCTCTCTCTCTCTTTCTCTCTCTGTCTCAAAAGTAATGAAACATTAAAAAATAATAAAAATACTTGAGCTCCTGGGTGGCTCAGTTGGTTAAGGGTTTGACTTTGGCTCAGGTCATCATCTCACAGTTTGACTTCAAGCCCCATGTCAGGCTCTGTGCTGACAGCTCAGAGTCCCTGGAGCCTGCTTTGGATTTTCCATCTCCTCTCTCTATCCACCCCCCCCCCCACCTTGAATGTTGGGAGCTGCCGAGTTTTGGCCGCCTCAGGCAAGGATATATTGCTCTCCAGGGAGCCACAAAAAAAACAAGATTTACATCTGGAGGCTAGGAGAGTGCATTTCCTGGTCCAGGAATCGGAGACAGTCAGACTGGGCCAGACGAGAAAAGCCAAAATGAACAAAAGATCAACCGCCTTCAGGCTTATGCAGCGTTAATCTTCCCCTGCCCAGTATTGCAGACGAAAGTCTGGGCGCTTCTTTTGATGCTGTGTTTGGAGTTTCAGTTTTGGTTTCCCCTTTTTTCTAATAATCATTTGACTCTGTTACCTGGCAACCAACCTGGGTCAGTTTCCCGCCCCAAATCCTATATAGGTGTGGATTATTTTCTTAATAAACAGGGGCTTGATCAGAAAACGCTTGACTTGCCTCACTCTCTGTGCTCCCCTTCCAGCCCTACTCTCTCTCCCTCCCTCAGGAACTGACCCGCAAGGATTTACCGGACACTTGAATGCTCTCTCTATCTCTCAAAAATAACTGTTAAAGAACGTAAAGAAATATAGTAAGATTCACAAGAGAAATTGTAACTGTAATTCTGATAGGTAGGGGTAGGTTTGCTTGAGTCTGTCAGCAAGAGCTTTGCTATTGTCTTTAATAGCAAAACCAGCATGAATCTCACAGAAGATGAAAAATGAGAGAAATCGGGGAGGTAGACAGAAGAGAAACTCGCAAGTGGATATTTAGTGTGCAAAGTAGTTGACTGAGGACATGATCAACATAGA
>NC_043703.1:128026685-128033382 GCF_006229205.1 Suricata suricatta
GTAACTGTAATTCTGATAGGTAGGGGTAGGTTTGCTTGAGTCTGTCAGCAAGAGCTTTGCTATTGTCTTTAATAGCAAAACCAGCATGAATCTCACAGAAGATGAAAAATGAGAGAAATCGGGGAGGTAGACAGAAGAGAAACTCGCAAGTGGATATTTAGTGTGCAAAGTAGTTGACTGAGGACATGATCAACATAGACCCTAAAGAGGATAGGGTGATTTTCTCTGCAGAGATACAAGCAGTACTAGCCAGAATACTTGACATATATTGGGCACTTACAAAGTGTCAGATATTGTACATGAATCACCCCCATTGAAATAGTCCCCAAAATCTATGAACAAGAAACTGATAGTATCCCAGTTCTGTAGAGGAAAGCTGAGTTCAGAGATGTTAAGTAACGTCACCCTAAGTGGCAGCCCTGGGAGCTTAGTTGGCCCTGGGAGTTGAACCACCCAATGGAAGCAGCACACATGGCAGAAGACACTGGAGTAGGAGAAGGAAACGGAATCTCCTTAGACTGTCCTAGGGATGGGAATGAGTAGATGAATGTGCTCACCTGTGTATACAAGACTGATCACTGACATGTTTAGAAGTTGAAGAAATGGAAAACAACTGAAATCTTCAATAGGAATTCAGTCAAATGGATTATGATAGAACTTTGCAATGGAACACAAGGCAACCAATAAGAAGATGAGGCCTGTTTCTATACAGTCACATGGAAGGTGTTTGTGAAAATAGAGGCCATGGACTGGTATGTTTTGTATGATACTGATTCCATTTTAATGGATATATACGGATATAAACACAGGGTAATTCCTGAAAGAAGTACAACCATCTTTACTCAGTATTATCTCCTGGGCTTACAGAGGTGTGTTGTTTGGGAAGAGGAGATCAGTGACACTTCCTTTTTCTCCTCTTCTGTATGTTGTAGATTATCTGATTTTAAAAATTAGGTGAATACATTCATTTGTGGTTTTCAGAAACAATAAGTCTGTATGAGTTTTGATAAAAAGTGAACTCTGACATTGCCTACTAGAATTCTCAATATTCTTGTACAGGGTATCAATATAATTTTTAATGATATATACAGATGCATGAGGTATTTTTTTTTTGGCCAATTAATGTTTTTCTGTAATCTTTAAATCAAGATTCAATCTGGT
This sequence comes from Suricata suricatta, assembly GCF_006229205.1. Classification (NCBI taxonomy): domain Eukaryota; kingdom Metazoa; phylum Chordata; class Mammalia; order Carnivora; family Herpestidae; genus Suricata; species Suricata suricatta. The sequence continues at coordinate 128,027,847 of NC_043703.1, forward strand.
TCTGCATAGGAGATAAAAATGTAAGATATGTGGGGTTGATGGAGGGACTGGAAATGGGAATGATAAAGATGATATGGCTCTACTAGGGATTATGTTCCTCAGGGAATAATGTGAAAGGGTGAATTAATGTGAAGTTGTGATCTAATGTGAAGAGTACTTCTAAATTATTTTACTAAGATAGTATTTGCTACAGTATTCGCTTATCATAAAAACTACTGTGACAGAAGCTCTTTTATTGATCACATATAGTAGTGATCACTAAGAATGGCTGTGGTGCTGCTGTAATATAACACGATCACTGACAAATGGTTGAGATCCTTAATATGTGTATGGTTTATCATTCAAAGGTAAAGGTTGTCTTCAAAACCTCTGTGAGGTTCTGCCAGGATCTACCATTGTACTAAATGCCTATGATGGACCTAGATAATACTTCTCTACTGAGGAAAGGCAAAGTGTCAATAGACTAGTCTGACAGGTTCTTGGATTTGTGTATAAAAGTGATGGAAATAAAAATTGGGGGAGAGCATTCCATCAAACTCATCACTGAAGCTGTTTCCCATTTGACCCCCGGCAAAATTAGATTCTTAGAATCAATTCTAACCTGCTTGTAGACGAGAGAGAGAGGGAGCAAGGGAGAGAGTGAAATGAGACACCAAATGCCCATCTGTAACTCATCCTGAAAACTACTGCTAAACTACCGAAGCAATGTTTTTCACATTACCATTTCAAGAAATATCATTTTTGCCCTTTATTTGGTGTAATTAACCAGACTATTGGGGAGGTCCACTTCATTCAAACCAGTAACATACAGTAAATCAGCTAACTTGTCAGGGACACGATGGCATAATTCTGCTCTTTGCAAGATTCAGGAATAGTGATTTTCTTACCTGGCTCTGGAATATTTGTGTCTGATAATCCATCTTGAAGTCTGTGGTTCAATATTTTTTTCTAGATCATCAATCACAGTGGAATCCAAGATAAGTGATTCTTCTTATGTCAGTTTCACTCCTCCTTAGGATTGTAATGGCTATCATTTATACTTGATTTCCGTTGATATCCCATAGGTAAGCATAAAATTCTGGAGTCCACATTCAGTGATGCCTAGAACTAGATCGATTGGAGGGCTTCCAGCTAGGGTGCCACAAATTGACACCTGTCTTTAAATATTAAGGGGCAAGAGTGACCCAATAGCATAGTAGAAGGGAGACAGAGGAAATTACTTGAGAAATTGCTGCTTCCTTACTCCTTTGGAGCTGTGTCTGTTTCCACTCATCTCTGAAGAAAGAGGTGCTGACAGAAGCAAAGTCCTTTGTCCTAATGTTCACATATTTGTGCCATAAACATGATCCAAGATATTGGATTTGCTCTGGAATATGTAGATGCTCATTGTTTCCAAGAAGACTTTGTAAGGATGCAGAATCATTAGAGAATAGAAGGGCACACATTCCTCAAGACAGGAGGGATCACCCTTGTAACACCCAGTCAGAAAAAGCTAGCTAACACCCTTAACATTTCAAAGGGCAGGCCTAGAAGGCTAGTTACACCCTACTTGAGGATCCTGGGTCCACTCTGTAATTGGTCAATACTCTAAATGTTGTGATTGGCTCCCACCAAAAGTATCAATGAATGGTTAAACCTGCTGTCAATAATATTATATAATAATGATTGGATCACTATAACTGTGTCACGATTTCCTGTAAGTTCCCCTTCCCAAGCCCATAAAGGCTCTACCCTGCCTTTGTTCAGGGCTCTCAGCATGGATCCACTGTGTTGGTAAAGTCTGTGAACCTGAGTTTAGGTCCAGCGAGCCTAAACCCATAATAAAGCCCTTTGCTTTTGTATGGGTGACTTGGTCTCCGTGGCGGTCTCTGATTTTTGGGGGTGATAAAGAAGTCTTGGGCATAACATATGGTGCTTTGGCTGGGAATCCTCCCCTCTCCAGAGCCCTTGGGACCCCGACATGTTGGACCTAATCACTGTCTGGTGAGTGCACTCATTTCTTGTCTTTCTTGTCTTTCTGTGTACATATCTTCATACTTGTGTCTGTTTTGTTGCACATCTAATTGAATGTCTGGGGAGGGATTCAGTCCCCAGTGTTTGTTGAAGGCCTCAAAGGAGCCAGGCAGACATGCCATGAAAATCTCAAGGCCATGGGTGCCAAGAGACATCTCAGACCCACTCTGAATTAGGTGAGTGGTAGAGAGCCGGATCACCCATCTGAAGTAGGTGAGTGGGGTCTAGGATCCCACTGGGATGATAAAGAAATCTTGGGCTAAACAACATCAAGGCCGAGGGTATTTTAGACTTCCTAAAGTGAAAAAGGAAACAGCAGTATCAGTGCAGGGTTTATTACCCTCAGAGAGGATCACTGCCCAGATTTACATATCAAGTGTTGTGGTTTCTGGTTGGTTATACACAAGTGATGAGTCTCTCCAACTCTGCTCTGGAGCTCCCTGCCCTTCTTCCTTTGTTCCCTTGGCATCTAGCCTTAGCCCTGTGTCCTCTCTTCTCCTACTACTGAGAAACCCATCATGGACAACTACTTTGATTGGGCTAAGTCTGGATGCAGTTGTGAAATCGATGAATTCAGGCTTGATTCTTCATACTTTTCTTCTTTCCCACTGTCAAATCTTCAGGTCCCTCATGGGCACTCTCCTTTGCTCCCTGTGGGCTCAGGACCCAGCCTTGAGTGCCCTCCACCCCCAACCCAGCCTTGCTCATCTTGGGTATGAACCTGGGCTCTGGATCTTTCCTGCCCACAGTCCAAACCTGCCTTCTGCATTCAGCATATATAATCCTGATCTCGTGTAGGATTCTCATTTCTCACTTCTTTCTCTTCCTATTAGCTTTTCTATTCAGCTCTATGGGTTGTCCTTGCCTCTTGCCCTATTCTTCCCCTTCTTGTAGGTTTATTTTTTTAAGTAATACACCTAAAAAGGCTTTTTTTGTATTTTTGGGGATTTGTTCCTTTGTTCTTAATAAGCAGGTACTGTGATGAAATGTATGTGTTTAATCCATCATCTTAACCTGGATCCTCATTTAATTGACTCCTTTGAGTTCTATGTGGGGTTACTAGGTCTGGTCCTGGCTCTCTCTCCCACCCTAATCAGCATACACATTCAAGGGCTACTAATCTAGTGTTGGTGAAAGAGGAAGCACAGACCACTGCTTTTTCCATCCTCCCCTCACCCCCACCCAAAGTGTCCTGATTTTCCTGGCTGATACACAGAGTTCCAAACAAGGCAGAAGGATGGGAAGAGAGCAGCCCTACAAAAAAACAAACACACATACACACAAAAGCAAAATGGATCCCAACAGATTGAAACAAGGAATAATTTGGACTTTTAAAAAAAGTTTATTTGTTTTGAGTGAGAGAGAGAGAGTGGGAGAGGAGAGGCAGAGAAAGGGGGAGAGAGAATCCTAAGCAGGCTCTGCATTGTCAGAGGAGAGCCTGATATGGTGGGACTCGATCTCATGAGGCTTGATCATGACCTGAGTCAAAATCAAGGGTCAGAGGCTTAACCCACTGAGCCACACAGATGCTCCTAATTTGGACTTTTAAGTTGAGTGTAATGGACCTGTCCACCACTTGTTACAAATCCCCCTTATAACGACAAAAGAAATATAAAAATGAGAATAAAGTTATTTTGTGGTTTGATAATAATGCAGGATCCTATTAGCAGAAAAAAACATTTGTGGAAAATCAAACTTTTGTGATTCAATCAATTGATGGAGAAAGTGAAATCTAGACTCTTCCATTACACTGCAAATATAGTAGGAATCTTTGAGCAGCCAGTACTTGTTTTCCCCCAGAAAACCATGGAAAACACACCCTTCAGAGTTACTAGGGACTGGGCCTGTGTGTGGGAAGGGAGTAACACCTGGGCGGCCTCCATTAAGCTTGCACTCACCCTTCAGGCCATGGCGATAGTGATAGAAAGAAAAAGAAGCAATGTTATAGGCATGCAAAAACAATGGGATACAAATCTTCCAGGCTACTATAAGAAAAAAAGATGGACAAAGAAAATTTAAGCCAATCTAAAAAAATTCAGAAAAAGGAAATATAAAATATTAGATAAATAGAATTACAAAATAAGATGGAGAGAATAAGTCCAAATAAAACAGTCACACGGTAACAAATGCTGTTAAGTTATTCAAAACTTGACAATGAGGCACAAAGATGACTGTCAATGAAGATTCTCTTCTTCACCAAACTGTACCCCAGTTCCTCTGAGCTCTCTTCTCAAGGGGACCCTGAACTTCGGGCTTCTGTCTTCATCTTTGCATTGTCCAAATTGAGCAAGAATCCTGTTAAGTCAGTTTAACCAGAATCTCCTTCCTTGATATCTGATCGCTGATGAGGGAGCATTGGGCAAGCTGAGGACAAAGCACAAGCGAACAACTGCCCCACCCAATTCCCCCCCCCCCCCCCCCCCCCCCCCCCCCCCCCCCCCCCCCCCCCCCCCCCCCCCCCCCGATAGCATATGTGTGATATTCCTGAAATACCCCTGGTTCCCTGGATGCCCAAGAACAAAGGGCAGAAACAAATGATTAAACTGATAGAGTCTCAGTTTACAAATGTCTCATCAATGACCTAATCTCCAGGAAGTCCCGACTGGCTTAATGATAATGCTTTGCTAAGGGGAAAAACCACCTTAGTGTGAGAATAGCCGGGCCTCTAGTAATCCTGAGTCTTCTTTACCATATGGAAATCCCTTCCAGAAACCTCTTCTTGACTTTCTCTCCCCCCCAACTCCACAGTGTACAGGAAGTCACTCTTCACAAGCCCAGTGCAGCTCTTCCTGCCCATCGGTCCTGTCCCCATGCTTTAATAAAATCACCTTTTTGTGCCAAAAGATGTCTCAAGAATTCTTAATTGGCCATAGGCTCTGAACCCCACCAGCGCCCCAAGACCCCATCAATCACCACCACCATCTGATGGGCTTCCTCACCTTCACTGTTCCAGGCAACGGCTGATCACCCTGGCTTGCCCTCAGCAAGAGTCCTGTTGGGTCGGTTTTACCAGATCCTCCTTTAAACTGGATGTTTTCTCATAGTCATTTTTCCATCCACTGACCCCACTCTGCTCCTTGGCTCTAAACTCCCACTGTCCCTTGTGGTTGGAGTGGGGCCCAGCCTCTCCTTTGCACAGCGGAACCTCCACGCAGTGTTTCCTATGCATTATCTTCATGATCCTCAGTCTGCCTTACTTTCCTTCCACAAATGTCTTGAGTAATTGTTTCTTCAACACCATTGTTTCCTTTCAGGGTCATGTGACTTGCTAGAGAAATGAATTTTTAAAATTTCTAATTATATCTAATTAAAAGCTGGATTTCAAAGGGTTGCATGTTAACTTAGAGAAAACTGATATCATGGCAATGATAAATTATTTTTGTCTGAGGAGACAACGCTAATGCTTATAGTCATAGTGCTGTGTTGGACATTAACCAGTTTTGTATCTTCTTCAGTGATATTACTCTGGCATTGAAAGGTGTGTGTGTGTGTGTGTGTGTGTGTGTCTGTGCGCGCGCGCGTG
>NC_043703.1:128033482-128067826 GCF_006229205.1 Suricata suricatta
AGCTTATACCTTGAAAATATAAATGGGGTGGGGTGCCTGGGTGGCTCAATTGGTTAAACATCCAATTTCAGCTCAGGTCATGATCTCATGGCTCCTGAGTTCCAGCCGCACTTTGGGCTCTGTGCTGACAGCTCAGAGTCTGGAGCCTGTTTGGGATGCTGTGTCTCCTCTCTCTTCCTGTTTTCCACTTGTGCTCTGTCTCTCTCTCTCAAGAATAAATATTTTTTAAAAATTATATGTTTGTGTGTGTGTGTGAAAAGTTTCACAATGGAAAGTCAAAGAGTGAATAAAACGGGGAAATCCAGCCATGTGCTGCTTACATGAGGTGTATCTAAAACAAGACATACATGATTGGAACAATGAATGCAACAGATGAAGAATGTCAGGAGCCTTATGCCTGAAGGAGGAATAATAGGTAATATAAGAAAAGTTGAATTAGAGGGAAGAGCACTTTGAGGACAAAATCAAACATGATATGTGACACATAACATCAACCAATTGTGGGACCAATGAGCCCAGACCATGGGAAGTATATTTGTATCAGGCTGATTTGTTTTTGTGAATATCTTTATGGAGTTATGGGATTGAGGCAGTGGGTGTTGTGAGTGACAGTTTTCCTCAGAACAGGAAGTGGCTGGTGTGAGAAATAACCGACTGACCCAATCAAAGGGGGGACATGGAGACTGAGTACGGTGAAGGGAGGCTTTTATCAACATTCTTGCAGGAGCAGGTGTCGGACTGACAGACACCCTTGGGGCAGTCACAGCAGACAATTGATCTCCTAGCCTGCAAGTCCCGCCCCTGATTCCTGATTGGATGAGTCCTCCAGAGATCACAGCCTTACCTGGATGTCGCCTGTGCCCATACAAGGCAAGAAGTAGTCCGATTGGAACAAATGTACCTTTTCTGAGGGGATACAGAGACTTTCACTCCCTCCTTTGTTCTTGACCCATGCTCATTGCAAAGCCTCCAAAAAAATAAGCGCGCAAAACAGAAAGGGAAGAAGAACCAGGAGGCCAAGTGTCCTAGAATCCAATAGGTTGTAAACCTACTTTTAACTAAACAGCACAGCTTTTATTTGGTATTTCTGAAAATGAATCATCTTCCTTACTTCTCACAGGGGCTCTTGAGATCAAGGAGGGGCATGTTTCTTGGGACCCAGAGACAGTAGGAGCTGGGAGAGAGGATTTGATGGTGGTGGTAGTTGGGAAGGTGGGGAGGGTCCAAATCTTACCTGATATCATGGGCGTCACTGGAAGGGCTGTGCCTCCAAGCCTCTAAGTTATGTTCACGCTCACCTGCAAATATTCTTACAGTAGAAACAGATTGGTCAGGTTGCCATTATTAGGTGGAGTGAACTGCTTTGAGTCTACTGTGTCCTTTTCCTCAAGAGGAAGTAGCAGGGAAATTTATGTTTAGGCCTGCCTGCATGGGTGTGATGCTTAGCCCTTGGATAGGAAAGGGTGGGGTGCCATGACACTCCCATCTGACTGTGTCCAATTAGGGGCTCCTTCAGTTAAGCGTCTGGCTCTTGGTTTCAGCTCAGGCCATGATCTCATGATCTCAAGACCTCATGGTTCATGAGTGTGAGCCCCACATTGAGCTCCGTGCTGCTAGTGTCAGCCTGGTTGGGAATTTCTGTCTCTAGTGTCCCTCTCAATCTCAGTCTCTCCCCCACTAGCTCGCTCTCTCTGTCTCTCTGTCTCTCTGTCTCTCTCTTAAAAAAAACTGTATCCGATCAGAAAGGAGAAATTTCTTTAAAGTTGAGATCAGTGTATTCTTAGAAAATGTAGGCATGCTAAGCAAAAATAAGTCAGGTGGAGAAGGGCAGATACGATATGTTTGCACTCATAGCTCTAACAGGAGAAACCTAACAGAGATCCATAGGGAGGGGAAGGGGGAAAGAGAGTTGGGGAGAGTGAGGGACACAAATCATGAGAGACTATTGAATACTGAAAACCAACTGGACAGAAGGGGGAGGAGGAAGGAGAGAAGGGGGTGAGGGCCATGGAGAGGGGCACTGGTGGGGAGAAGCACTGGGTTTATATGGAAACCAACTTGACCATAAACTATTAAATATTAAAAAAAAAAGAACGAAAATGTACGGATGCCGTTAGGAAATGAAAACATCTCTAGTTCTCTGGTCCTTCTATGTACTTTGATCCCAAAGGTTGTGAATTACATTTTGATGATAGAGTTCTTACTCACCATTGTGCTCTCATGACTAACAAATGTCTGGCATCCAGCTGGTGTCCAATACCTATTTATTGAATAAACGAATGAAAGGAACAGGTATTGTTGAAGAGTCACCAGAAATCCTTGTTGTTTTCTATTCGTTTGCTATGGCGCCCTCTGGTGTTTGTCTTTGGTAGTTTCTGAAGCCCTGGAAAGGACAGTGGTGCCTTAAACCAGGATTATCTTCATGACAGCAGACGCAGAAGTGAATAAAAATGGTCTGGGTGCTTCCTTGGCTGTTTGTGGACTGTTTGGACTGGGAGAGACAAACTACGTGTAGCCCCACTGGTAACAACAGGAGGAAGCTAGGCGTCTGAGACAGGAAGTGATCCTCTCAAGGCTACACAGGTAGGGAAGGACCCGGTTGGGGGAAGAGCCAGATGTCTTGCCTCCCAGTTCAAGCAAGTCCACTACCTTTCCTGAAGCACTTGGGAAGATATTTTCAGGCCAGGAACATTCTTTGCCTGGTTGCCCTCTGGTCAAATCAGAGGGGCCATTTTTAATGCATATTCTGCAATCGAGTGAAAGAATGAAAAATGAGCCTGAGCAACATGAACGTAAGTGTCTTCCCCCTGCATGTCAGCTGCTGTAGGACTCAGGACACCAAACATAATTGTGAAAGCTGGAAAGAGCTCTTAAGTGTCTGGCTTTTGTCTTTGAGAAACCGTGGTGTCCCTCATGATGCTGAGATTGCAGGCACACAGCCAGGGTCTAAACCTTTGCCCTCCAAGAACCATTCAGTGATTTTCACTAAATGGGGTTGATTCCGCCAGTCTGCAGAATGCTTCCAGTTGGTCCAAGGATAATCGTTAGGCTGGTGACTGTATTAATGAAGGCCATGACAGCTATTCTAATAGATAGGTTCCCAACCGTGGACAATTCAATGCATTAGAAGTTATTTTTCACTTGCATAAAGTCTAATTGATAGCAGAGGGAGGGGTTTTCTTTCATGCTCTCCCTCAGAGACACAGGCTGACAAAGACCATGTTCATTATAAGGCTTCCATTGTGAATTGCAAGATTACTGATTACGCATGAAAACCCAGTCTCAGAGTCACTGCCACTGCACTGGGCCAGGAACCAGATGAATGTGGAGGCTTGGGGCATGAGGAGCTTTATCCAAAATAAAGTTCTCCATTGCAGCCAAAGAGTCAATGGCCATTAGGTAGAGAATGGAAATTGACTGAACGCAACAACTCCAGTGGGTCATTCAATCACTTTGGTAATGTGGTATTCACACACTTCCCCCATCCTGCCTTGCTTCATGCGATTTTGTAATGGGATTTTAATCTTTCTGCTAGAGACTGAGCAATTTTCAGCAAGGGACCTCATTCAGGTCGCTCTGTAATCTCCATTGTGCCTTGATATTGAGTACGCAATGTTTGCTCTTTGAACTGAAAGTGACTAATATGTGGATTTGAGAATCTACCACACTGAAACAACAATGTTCTTGTCAGACAGATGCTCAACTGACTGAGCCACCCAGGTGCCCTGAAACTAAATTTTCTTGAAGGAACTTAGAATTAATTAATTGGCTAACTTAACTCAAAATGGAAATACTGAACTGAAAAAATAGAGTAACTAAATTACAGGATTCAGATTCCTTTGGTTGAAATTAGGGTCCCAATTTTCTCCCTACGTGAGTAAGTTCTGAGCCTGTGTCCCATCTCTCTGGCCCTTTGCAGAGCCCCACAATGGAGCTCAAGGGCTTCCAGCTCCTTACAGATCTGAGAATAAAAATGGCTTTAGAGTCCCAAATTCTTTGGTCAGAGATTTTATAAAAATGTTGGTCCTAAGTTCTCCATTTTCTTCTCATGTCTTCCATTCCTTTTCCCCCTCCCTCCCTCTGTTCCTTCCTTCTTCCCTAGCTCCCTTCCTGCTTTCCTCCCTCTCTTCTTCCCTTCCTCCTTCTGTTCCTCCTTCCCTTTCTTCCTTCCTTCCTTCCTTGCTTCCTTCTTACCCTCTTTCCTTCCTTCCCTCCTTCCTTCCATCCTTCCATTGTTTGCTTATTGTTTCCCAGCATATTTTATAATTTTACCAGGATTATTGATATGAAGAGCCTAGCTCATCATTTCTGGGAACTCAAACCCATTTAAAAATATTCTTGAATTTCAAAGAGAAGCTCATGATTAGATTTTGTAACACTTTGTTATTTTAGAACTTCTAACTTGTTCTAAGAGTTTCTGAGCTGACTTCTGTGTTTCTAGTCCTACAGCTATATTTTTAGCTCTTTAAATTTGCATTAGATACTTTCATAACCAACTGTTGATGTACTTTGCGTCTCTCCTCACCAGTTGCTTTGCATAGACCCCTCCAGGCCCAGACCAGCTGCTCAGGTTGGATAAAAGGAGCCCTTGCCATGTAAGCTGAGCTGCATGGGGCAGGCAGGGACAGCAAGATGGTGTCACAGAGGCAGGTCCTCATATCCTTGATGTTGTGGGTCTCAGGTGAGAAATTTCAAACTTGCCTTGTTTCTTTGAAGTAGTATCATCTTATAGTTAAAAAAATATTTTACGACATAATGAGAAATACTGGCTATTTCCAAACTAGACCCAGTTATGCACTGACATGTACACCACTTTTCAAACGATATATTTCAGGGGGTCTGTGATAAATGCGTGTGTCTCATCATTACCCGCTCTGCTTGCAGGTGCCTGCGGGGCGATCACGATGACGCAGTCTCCAGGCTCCCTGGCTGTGTCTCTGGGTCAGCGCGTCACCTTGAACTGCAGGGCCAGTCAGAGTGTTAGCAAGTGGGTAGACTGGTACCAACAAAAACCCGGGCAGCATCCTAAGCTGCTCATCTACAATGGAAACAACCGGGCATCTGGAGTCCCTGACCGATTCAGCGGCAGTGGGTCTGGGACAGATTTCACCCTCACCATCAGCAGCCTCCAGGCTGAAGATGTGGCGACTTATTACTGTCAGCAGCATAGTAGCTCTCCTCCCACAGTGCTGCAGCCTCGTACACAAACCTCCTCCCCAGGGCCGTGGGGCAGGGAGGCTTGGCTGCACCTGCTGCTTCCTCCCTGCTCAGCCCTGAACACGCACGTTCCTGTGTCTCTTCAAGAAGCTGCCTCTCCTGACTACTCCTTACAGGATAGTTTAAGGCCCAGGGTAAATAAAGGGTATGGCTTCTTTTGGATTCCTTTTAGTGGGAGATTAGTGAACACAATGCCTTAGAGATGTCTTAGAGAAGCTGTCAGTTTTTGTGGCATAGAAACTGGCATTTTTTGCACACACAGATGGCATAATTGAGCCAGTAAGATCCGCCTCTAGCCTTTGGCGAAGGAATCGGTGAATTTTACACCATGATGGGTGAATTCTCTCTTCCCTTTGCATCCTTTACTCTGGAATTTTACTAATTTATTTCCTTATTCCCTTGGTCTCCTTCCTTCACCCGCAGTCACAAGAGCATCTTCTATTCCAGCCATCAGAGATGGGGTCCAGGGCTCTCCTGCTACGGATCCTGCAGTCCTGGGTCCCAGGTGAGAGGGGAGCACATGGAGAGATGTTGGCCATGAAGCTTTTGGTGTCTCTGGGCTCTTGGTGGCTGAAATTAAAGCGTTTGGTTAGGTTTTAGGTTGCCCAGTTACCTTTTGTTTTCTGGTTACTCAGCATGTCATCCATGACTTTGACTACAAGGGTCATCAATGACGTGGGCATATACTGCTGGGAGCCGCTCGGCCTTGCTGGATGACACAGTCACAGTGAGGAAATGGCAGACCTTTGTACAGCTCCTGCCATGAGAGGCGAATCTGGTATCACCTTCTGCTACCACTGCTCATGTGAAATTCAGCCTGTTGTCATTGATTAGGCCTTACTGCGTTACAAATGAGACTGATATTTCCCACACAGCTACCCAATAAAAAAACATTTTCCTGTCCCTGCATAAAAGAATTTGGATCAAAACATTATAAATGTTTGGCAAAAGACTCTTCCAATGACCCTCGCAGACCCAAAACATAGACCTGAAGGGGTTAAAAACACAAACATTGCATTTGAGTCTGGCCTGGAGAAAAGGAGTCAATTTGGAGATAAGAATTAAATACAAGGTCAAAAATGTACTCCATTTGAGTCTGGTCCGAAGAAAATGGAGCCTAAGTTGGAGATTAGATGTAGAAGACAAGGTCAGAACACAATCCCCTCCCAAAGTCTACGTTCGACAAATATCCTCCCTTACACTGACTTTAGTTATGAGAAGGATAAGAATGTGGGAAACCCATGTCCAAGGCCTACACACATAGGCCCCCATTGTGCTTACATCGAAAAAAGGGCCTTCTCGAGCAACTTGTTAATAAACTTTTTTTCTCTTTTCTTTTTCTGTCTTGTATTTTATAATCCAATCAAATAACTCTTAGCCTATATATAGACAACTTAACCTATATTTTAATCTTAGATTTACTAACCTTAGTAATATGTATATTAATCCTGTTTTCTACAAAAACATCCTGTTATATTCTTGGCTATAAAATTTACTCAATTTCACTGTAAGTACTTTACATGAATTGGTTGTAACTTCTTAATTAAAAAACGAAGTCACAAATATTGGCCTATAACCGACCCATACAAAACAAGTTAGGTTTGCTACTTTCTTAATCTGGGAGACTGGTGCCAGGAATGAATGGGATGCTTCTAAAGAACACTTCTGTAGAACTTGTTTCTGTACACTTTCAATGATTGAAGCACCTTATCACTCAAAATTAGTCACTGTAAACAATTCCTATTTTCTGATGTCATGTTATTGCTTGATGAATAAAAAAAGACACCAAAGCAGACAGAGCAGAGATGCCCGCCTATTGATCAAGAAAGATCTGTTGATCAAGAAAATTTTTCTGATTTTCCCCTTCTGGAGTGCAGTCCGATAGGTGAGTACACAGAGTACACACGGGGAGCAGGAGCGCCCCCAAAGGTCTCCCCCTACACCCCATAATCCTCTCTCACCCCCCTCTCCGCCCTCACCTGGGATCCAGAGCACCAGCAGCACCAGCAGCTGAGCAGGGAACCTCACTGTGAGAAGCAGATCTGATGAGTCCTGACAGGTGAAGAGAAGGACAGAGCTGAGCTTTATGTCAGGGGGCAGGTCCTCCCTGAGGACAACATGCTACCCCCTGGGGGTGTGGCAGAGCTTAAAGAGCCAAAGGCAGAGCCACACACACTTCTCCTGTGAACAAAGTACCTTCAAATGTTTTCTGTGCTTGGAAGGAAACCAACAGAGACACATTCCTTACTGCTGAGTGGGAAGAAGGACCTAAGTGTCTCAGAAGACACAGTGCTCATAGCCCCGCCCTTCTGAGAAAGTTCCAGAGACCCTGAAGATGTGGACTTGAGTGTCCTGAGTCACTTTCTGGCAGGTGAATGGCCATCCTGCTGGGATCCTCTCAGCTACTGTCCAGGATGAAACAGAGCCTCCCCACTCCCGCTGATGGGCAGAGTATCTTCAAATACAGGATTAACTAGAGAGAGTTCTAGAGTCTGTGGTATCTGCTGTTTCCAGGTTAATGGTTTAGACAATTTAAAAATGGTCAAATAATGAATTAGACTAATCTTGAGACCTTTCGAGAAGATGAAAGTAAAAGGCAAGGGAAAAAAGAATATCTCCTAAGTAGCGAACTGTAGCCCTGCTGAAGATAATAGGAAAGGAGAATTTCGTGTTTCGGGCCTTGAGTGTGCAGTTTTAGGTAACCATCTGTTACACCGTGGTGTGTATTCTGTCATTCTTCTCTCTTTTCCCCAGGATATTTAGGATAGATAGATAGATAGATAGATAGATAGATAGATAGATAGATAAGTATATAGATAGACAGACAAGACATACCATATGGTACATATGAGATATGGATACTCATACAAACACATAGCACCTCAAATCAAAGAGATTTCTAAGGAAAGCAATTTCTAAGTGTATTCGATAATGTTTCAATTTGTCATATTTCATTTTGTTTAATATTGTTTTCCTTTTGATGCTTAGAGAAATTCTTTTATATATGGAGTACATAAGCAGTGTCAGAGGATTTGGGGTCCTGGTAGTTCTGTGTGAGAAGCTGAGTCTCACACTGGTTTGTTAGGCGGCAACAACCATGAGTCCGTGAGTTCAAAATCAGATTCTGTGTGTGCGGATAGCAAAACTGGGAAACTATTCTAATGTGTGGGTGTAACCTGTGTCTATAGCTCACCTGCTTTGGATTCTGTGTGTGTGTCTCTCTCGGACCCGCAATTCTCTAGTATGTGTGCGATTGTGTGTGTGTGTGTTGTGTGGGCACATGCACATATCTAGGCATGTATATGATTTATCTTTGTTTATCACTGGTCATTGCTATAAACATTAAACGAAAATGAAGGGAACAGTGTCACATTGCCTAGTGAGACTCACCACACACCAGTCAGGGTGCAGTTGCGAGTTCTGCCAGGAAACGGCTGTGTTGTATAAGCCTACAAACCTACAAACATCTAATGGGATGATTGAGGTTTCCAGGTAACAACAGGATATTACAAGCCAGGTCAGATTTTTTTGTTTATAGACAAAAAGTCATGGAAATGTTAGAGCAGTAAATAATTTTTAAAAAAGTGATTTATCAGTCTTACAGAGAATTTAGGTAGGGCTGTAAAATAACCCCCCTGTAAACTTATCACCCCTGTAGAAACATTTGGTCCACCCGCCCCCTTTCTGTCTCTCTACTTCCAGGTCTATTTCTTAGAATATATTGATGTTCAGTGGTCAGCCTCACTTACCGAGGAAGCAAATGCACAGAAAGGTGGTGGATGAGCAGGAGGACTTTTGGATGATTCTCTTTGGTAACCAGTGTAATCTTAAAAAAAGGAAAAGAAAGAAACTAGATGTAATGATTTCCCTGTTTAAAACTGTTCAAAGATTTCACATTGCAGGTACAAAATCCTTGTCACATCCTCCTACAACCTACACACATGGTTCTCATTTTTGGCCACTGTGATTGGAATCCCCTGGGGAACGTTAAAAACTACTGATGCCTGGATTCCATCCCTGTAGTTTCTAATGAAACTGGTCTGGGTGGTCACTGGCCACTGGGATTTTTCATGAACCCTCAGGGTCATTCCAGCGTGCTGTGACTTGAGCCCTGGCTACTGTCTGCGTTTCTTACCACGCTCCCTCTCCTTTTGCTCCATTCCCCAGGCCTCCTGTCTGATCTTTGTGTTGAGTCCTTTCTCCCCTCAGGAGGACCCAGTGCCTCCTTGCTACAGAGCCAGATGCCACCAACCCTTCCATGCCAACCCCAGATTCCATCAATGTTAGGATCCTGGCCCCTGGGGTCCTCTTTCCTATCAGAAATTTGGAACTTTGGAGAGCTGTGAGTTTAATAAATAGAGTCTTTTGTCCCTGGTTGTACTTGGAAACCTGTGCATCTTTAGATATCAATTATAATAATCATGGGGCTAATTTTGTCTCCACAGTGAAGATGTGAAAGGGTGAGGAATTAAAATTCCTTCATGCAGGATCAGGACCAGAGTGAGGCTGTGCGGTCCTTGCCCCAGGCACAAAGCTTAAGGAGCTATGTATGGAGATATATGTTTATGGATATATATAACCCATATCGGTAGCTCAGATAAAATAATATTTTAATGCAAATTTAAAAATTTATGCCAAAAATGCATGATAAAAAACTACAAGAACTGGAAGTAAAGACTGGATCTACCCTGTGGATAAAGACATTCCAGCGGGGACTGTTTGCTCTGTGGCTGCAGGACACCTGAGAGACTTTGGTGCTGTGCCCTTTCGTGGCTGGTGTGTCTCAAGCAAGGGCGGGAGGGAGTTTCAGGATCAAATTTGTGATGAGAATATTTTCTAGTAAAGTGCAAATGGACCAATCGTGGGAAAGAATGCCATATTTCTCTGAAGGTTTTAAAAGAAATTGAAAAAAACTGAAGATGTGTTTCCTCAGAAAGCTGTAGGGTAGGTACTCAGAATCCTGGAGATACCCATTTTGTTGATTCTGCCATGAGGCGTGGTCAGCGAGGGTGAGAGGCAGTCAGGGGGCTTGTAATTCCAGATCATCAGGGGCATCTGGGGAGCTCAGTAGGTTAAGCAGCTGACTTAGGCTCAGGTCATGATCGCAGGGCTCCTGGGTTTGGCCCTACATCAGGCTCTACACTGACAGTGTGGAGCCTGCTTGGTATTCCCTCTCTCTCTGCCCCTCCCCAGCTTATGCTCTCTCTCACGAAATTAAATAAACTAAAGGGGAAAAAAAAGATATACAATTGGATATACCCTTAAATTTTTTCCCCAAGGGGAGAGACTTGGAGAGTACAGTCATGTCCCACACCGTCTTGCCTAGATTTCCCATGTATGCAGCCCAGCAGTTGAGTCCTACCCCATGAGCTCTAAAAAGTAAGAGAAGTGATACGAATGGTCTGAGGAGAGGACGATGGGGAGGCAGAACCAGGTGCCATGCCTGGCACTCTTACAGGCAGACGTGGTGGCACCTGAGGGATGTGAAGAGTGTTATCCGTCAGGATCCTCCAGAGACACACAACCAGTGAGATATCATGGAGAGAGAGATTCTGAGAATTGAAGGGTGTGGGGTTGGTGAGTCCAGAATCTGTAGAGCAGGCTGGCAGGCTGGAAATTCAGGTCAGTGTTGATACTGCAGCCTTAAGTGGGGAATCTGAGGGCTGGAAACTCAGGCGGAGTTTCTACTGCTGCATCTTAAGGAAGAATTGCTTCTCCTTTGGGAAATCTCAGTCTTGCTTCTTAAAGCCTTCAACTGATTGGACCAGGCCCCCTCCCTCATTATGGAGAGTAATCTGTATTATGCAAGCTCTCCAAATTTAAATGCTAATCACACCAGAAACTACCTTCAGGACAATATCTAAGCTGGCACTGGACCACACACCTGGGCACCATAGCCTAGTTAAAGTGACACGTAAAATTCACCATCATTAGGGGCAAACTGGAAGGGTGAGTGTTGGGAGACTTGAACCTTTGTGAGGGTGAGGTATGGATCCCCAGCTAAGGTCTACTGGATACAGAGCATTGCTGGGTCTTAGGAAATTTCTCGGGCCAAGAAGCGGTGCAGAGCCTCATGGACACCCATAGAACATCCGATGTGTCCCCTGACCGTGTAAGCGTCAGACATTCGCTGCACTCAGAGAAAAGGTGGGAAGAGTTTCAGTAGCTGGACATGCAGTAGACCCGTAGCCACAAAAACCTCATCCCTCCTTATGGTGACACAGGCTCAGTTTCTTAAAGGAATTGCACGGCCCCCACCCCCTCTCTTTCCTCTGCTGGAGAGTGAACGACAGGTCTAGGAGCAGGCAACCCTGAGCTGACTTCTCAAACCGTTGGATGGAACTAAATTTTCTTTTCTTTTCTTTCTTTCTTTTTTTTTTGTTTATTAATACTTGAGAGATCGAGACCGAGAATGTGAACATGATAGGGGCAGAGAGAGGAGGACAGAGGATTGAAAGCAGGCTCAGTGCTGACAGCAGCGAGCCCAATGTGGGGCTGAGACAGATAGGGGGTTTGACTCAATGAACTGTGGGATCATGATCTGAGCCAAAGTCAGATGCTCAAATGACAGAGCCACTCAAGTACCCTGGAACTAAATTTTCTTGAAAGAACCTACAGATAATTAATTGGCTAATTTAACATAAAATGGAAATATTGAACTGAAAATAGAATAACTAAAATTCCGAATTCAGACTTCCCTTCGCTCAAATTAGGGTCCTACTTTTCTCCCTACATGAGTAAGTTCTGAGCCTGTGTCCCGTCTCTCTGGCCCTTTGCGCAGCCCCTCAAACGAGCTCAAGGGCTTTCAGCTCCTTACAGATCTGCAGGATACAAATGGCTTTAGAGTCCCAATATCTTTGGTCAGAGATTTTATAAAAAGGTGGGACCAAAGTTCTCCATATTCTTCTCGTGCCTTCCATTTTTTCCCCCCTCCCTCCCTCTGTTTTTACTTCCTCCCTTCCTCCCTCCCTCCTTTCCTTCCTTGTTCCCTTCCTTCTTTCCTTTCTTCTCTCCACTCTTCCATTGTTTATTGTTTCCCAGCATATTTTATAATTTCACCAGGATTAATGATATGAAGAGCCTAGCTCATCATTTCTGGGAACTCAACCCATTTAACAATAGTCTTGAATTTCAAATAGAAGCTCATGATTAGCTCTTGTAGCACTTTGTCATTTTAGAACTTCTACCTTGTTCTAAGAGTTTCTGAGCTGACTTCTGTGTTTCTAGTCCTGCAACTATAGTTTTGGAGATATTTTTGGCTCTTAAAATTTACATTCGATACTTTCACAACCTACTGCTGACACAGTTTGCTTCTTTCCTTATCAGTTGTTTTGCATAGACCTCTCCAGGCCCAGACCAGCTGCTCAGGTTAGATAAAAGGGGCATTTGCCATGTAAGCTGAGCTGCGTTGGGCAGGCAGGGACAGCAAGATGGTGTCACAGAGGCAGGTCCTCATATCCTTGATGCTGTGGGTCTCAGGTGAGAAATTTCAAACTTGCCACATTCCTTTCGGAGTAGTATCGTTTTAGTTCACCACTTTTCAAACGACGTATTTCAGGGGGTCTGCGATAAAGTGCATGTGTCTCATCATTACACCCTCATGCTTGCAGGTGCCTGCGGGGCGATTATGATGACACAGTCTCCAGGCTTCCTGGCTGGGTCTCTAGGTCAGCAAGTAACCATGAACTGCAGGGCCAGTCAGAGTGTTGGCTTGTCCATAGCTTGGTACCAGCAGAAACCCGGGCAGCATCCTAAGCAGCTCATCTACAATGGAAACAACTGGGCATCTGGAGTCTCCGACCGATTCAGCGGCAGTGGGTTTGGGACAGATTTCACCCTCACCATCAGCAACCTCCAGGCTGAAGATGTGGCGACTTATTACTGTCAGCAGCTTTATAGCTCTCCTCCTACAGTGCTGCAGCCTCGTACACAAACCTCCTCCCCAGGGCCGTGGGGCAGGGAGGCTTGGCTGCACCTGCTGCTTCCTCCCTGCTGAGCCCTGAACACGCAGGTTCTGTGTCTGCCTGAGAAGCCACCTCTCCAGACTACTCCTTACAGGGTTGTTTAAGGCCCAGGGGGAAATAAAGGGGAAGGCTTCTTCTGGATCCTTTTTAGTGGGAGAGTAGTGAACACGAATGCCAATAAGACCTCTTGCAGAAGCTGTTAGGAGTTGTTGTGTCGAAAGAGGTGGCGTGCTTTGCACAGACAGATGGCATAATTGAATCAGTAAGGTTCGTCTCTAGCCTTTGGCGAAAGGTCCATTGAATTTTACACCCTGATGGATGAATTCTCTCTTCCCTGTGCCTCCTTGACTCTGGAACATTTCTCTTTTATTTCCTCATTCTCTTGGTCTCCTTCCTTCACCCGCAGTGACTAGAGCAGCTTCGAGTCCAGCCATTAGAGACGGGGTCCAGGGCTCCCCTGCCCTGGATCCTGCAGTCCTGAGTCCCAGGTGAGAGGGGAGCGCAAGGTGAGATGTTGGCCATGAAGCTTTTGGTGTCTCTGGGCTCTTGGTGGCTGAAATTAAAGCGTTTGGTTAGGTTTTATGTTGTCCAGTTACCTTTTGTTTTCTGGTTACTCAGCGTGTCATCCATGACTTTGACTAAAAGGGCCATCAATGACATGTGCCTACACTGCTGGGAGCCGCTCGGCCTTGATGGGTGACACAGTCACAGTGAGGAAATGGCATATGTTTGTACAGCTCCTGCAATGAGAGGCGAATCTGGTATCTCCTTCTACTACCACTGCTCATGTGACATTAAGCCTGTTGTCATTCATTAGGCCTTAGAGCGCTCAAAATCAGACTGGTATTCTCCACACAGCTACCCCATAAGAGAAAACATTTTCCTGTCTCTGCATAAGAGAATTTGGATAAAATCACTATAAATGCGGGCGCCTGGGTGGCTCAATCGGTTAAGCGTTTGGCTTCGGCTCAGGTCATGATCTCGCGATTTGCGTGTTTGAACCCCACATCGGGCTCTGTGCTGATATCTAGCTCAGAGCCTGGAGCCTGCTTCACATTCTGTGTCTCCCTCTCTCTCTGACCCTCCCCTATTCCCACTGTCTTTCTCTGTCTCTCAAAAATAAATAAAGTAAAAAATTTTTTAAACATCACTGTATCTTTGGCAAAAGGCCCAAAACATAGACCTGAAGGGGTTAAAAACATAAACATGGCATTTGAGTCAGGCCTGGAGAAAAGGAGCCTAATTTGGAGATATGAATTAAATACAAGGTCAAAAATGTACTCCATTTGAGTCTGGTCCGAGGAAAATTGGAGTTAAATTGGAGATTAGAAGTAGAAGACAAGGTCAGAACACGATCGCCTCCAAAAATCTACATTTGACAAATACCCTGTTTTATACTGACTTCAGTTATGAGAAGGATAATAATGTGGGAAACCCAGGTCCAAGGTCAACACACACAGGGCCCCTATTGTGCTTACATGAAAAAAAGGGCCTTCTCGAGCAACTTGTTAATAAACATTTTTTTCTCTTTCCTTTCCCTCTCTTGTAGTTTATAATCCAATCACAATAACTCTTCGTCTATCTATAGACAATTTAACCGATATTTTAATCTTAACCTTACTAACCTTAGTAATATGTATGTTAATCCTGTTTTCTACTAAAAACATCCTGTTATATTCTTGGTTATAAAATTTACTCAACTTCACTTAAGTACATTACATGATTTGGTTGTAACTTATTAATTAAAAAACAAAGTCATAAATATTATCCAATAACCAACCTGTACAAAACAAGATAGGTTTGCTACTTTCTTAATCTGGGAGACTGGCGCCAGGAATGAATGGGATGCTTCTAAAGAACACTTCTGTAGAACTTGTTTCTGTACACTTTTCATGATTGAAGCACCTTATCACTCAAAATTAGTCACTGTAAACAATTCCTATTTTCTGATGTCATGTTATTGATTGATCAATCAAAAAAGACACCAAAGCAGACACAGCAGAGATGGCTACCTGGAGATCAGGAAAGAAACTTGTGGCTCTTTCATCCCTCTCTCCTGCCAACACCGTCCATCCTTCAGGGATCCCTGGACCTGGTGGACCTGGACTCAGGCACTACACTGGGATGATCTCAGTGCATCTGTTCAGTTTGTTGTGTCTGTCATTCCAGGCTCCACCGGGGGCACTGTGCTGACCCAGTGTCCAGCCTCCCTGCTGTGTCACCAGGGCAGAGTGCCACCATTCCTGCAGGGCCAGTCAGAAAGTCAGTGGTACTTGGGGCATTACCAGCAGTATTACCTGGTATCAACAGCAATCAGAGTACTGTCCCAAGATCCTGATCTATGAAGCCCCCAGGTGAGAGCCTTTGGTCCCCCAGGAGCAATGGCAGTGGGCCTGGGACTGAGTTCACCCTCACAATTGATCCTGTGGAGGCAGGTAATGCTGGCACTGTCATTGCCAGCTGACTAAGGAGGCTCGTCCCACAGTGCTCTGGGTCTAAACCAAACCTCCCCAGGTGGCTGATCAGTGAGGCTCATCTTCTCCCTCAGATGTTCCTCTCTATGACTCAGGGACTCTGGGTGGTTTGTGTAAAGGGGTCAGGATGTGAAACAGTAGAGTGGCAAGTTGACATGTGTCTGTGTGTGTTTTCCACGTAACCAATTTTATAATTTAATTATCATATTACTGCAGAGCTTACATAAAAATCTCTCTATGCTTCCTTAGAAACCTGAGAACTGTAAACATATATATATATATATATATATATATATATATATATATATATACACACACACACACATATACAATGGAGTATTACGTGACAATGAGAAAGAATGAAATATGGCCATTTGTAGCAAAGTGGATGGACCTCAAAGGCGCCATGCTAAGCGAGATAAGTCAGGCAGAGAAGGACAGACATCATATGTTTTTACTCATAGGTCTAACAGGAGAACAGGAGAAACCTACTAGAGGACCATAGGGAGGGGAAGAGGGAAAGAGAGTTGGAGAGAGAGAGGGACACAAATCATGAGAGAATACTGAACACTGAGAATGAACCAAGGGCTGAAGGGGGAGGGGGAGGGGGTGATAGTCATGGAGGGGGGCACTTGTGGGGAGAAGCACTGGGTGTTATATGGAAACCAATTTGACAATAAACAATTATAAAAAAAAAAAAGCTTGGTTCTCAGATCTAAGTATCCTTTCCTCCTTGTCCAATTTTTGTGTCCTTTTTCTGATACTCACTATGTACCTGGGCAAGGTTTTCTCTTCTTTCCTCTCTTTTTCTTTGTCTTTCTTTCTCCTTCCTTCAATCCTTTGATTCATTTGTTCCTTAATCCTTTCTTCCTTCCTTCCTTTCCTTCTTTCTTCCTTCCTTCCTTTTTTTTTTCTTTCTTTCTTTCAAGAGAGAAGGGTAAGAACAGAATGAGAGAGAGAGTCTCAAGGAGTCTCCATGCCCAGTGTGGAGCCTGACACTGGACTTGTTCTTACAAACCACGATGAGACCATGACCTGAGCCAAAATCAAGAGTCAGATGCCTAACCAACTGACCCACCCAGGTGCCCTCCTCTCTTTTTCTATTTTCTGTAACATGACAGGGAAGTGGACTCTGGAAGCCTGAGTGTGCACAGTAACCGAGATGGAGGGTCAGTTATCACATGCCTTCCACCCCTTCCTTGGCCTCCCTTGGGCTTCTGCACCCTCCCCAGGGGGGCGGGGAAGCGCTGACACATAGCCCCCTGTACCATTTTTTCTGAGCATATTCCCATTGACTTCTAACTTTGTAACACCATCTCACCACATGGGAGACTTTATTGTTGTATTTGTTTTCTGTTGCTCCACAACAAATTAGCACAAACTTAGTGTTTAGTGTGTGTAGTTGTTGTTTCACTGTAGTAGAGTAGATACCAATGTTACAGTGGCTTCCATACAGAGCACAGCGATGTGACAATCTGTATGCAGGGCCAGGCCCGCCATGAGTGCAGCTGCCATCTGTGTCCGTACTCTGCCTTACAGGATCAGTGACTATATTCCCTGTGAAACTGAGTCATTCCGTGGTTAGAAGCCTGTATCTTCCACTCCCATTCGGCCCTTTTGCCCTCCCCCCACCCCCTTAGTCTCCTTCCCCTGTGGCAACCACCAGATTGTTCTCTGTATTCATGGGTCACTTCTGCTTTTGTTTAGTTGGTGTGTGATTTTTGTTTTTTCGATTTCACATATAAATGAAATCACATGGCCTTTGTTCTTCTCTGACTTATTCACATTCCATTAAACCCTCACGGTCTGTCCATGTTGTCCAGGATGGCAAGATTCCGTTCTTTGTTACTTAGTAAACTCCCATTGTGTACACAGACCACATCTCGTTTATAGGATTAGGGGCACTTATGTGCTATGAGTTTATAAAAGTCTATTTTGGTGCAGAAACACCAAAGGGTTTTAGTAAATATTCTCAGCCGTGTTTGCTGTGGGAATAGTGTGCATGTAATGCTGTCTAGAGAACATAGAAAAAGAGGGGTTAGTGTAACATATAAAGCAGAGGTTCAGAAAGTGGGAAAATAAAAATAATAATCCTGAACAATACCAAATATTATGGTATCATATTAACAATACAAAATATACCAAAATTTGTTAGCTCCAAAATGTATCCAAGTTGTGTCATCACACATATGTCTCCATTTGCTGACTCTTCAGCTGAGTCAATGTCTGTCATAGTGTCGCAGTCTAATCCCAACTTTCTGTGACTGGTGGCACGTTCTCAAGTAGGAAAGTAAAAGCAGTTTAGGCATTTTGAAGCCTAACCTTATATCGACACAATTCCCCATCTGATGCTTTCTAATGATCGATCCAGTTGATCCTGCTAAGAAGAGGGTAAAGAGATCCCAGCTCTTGATAGAAGGAGCTGCAAGGTAATATTGCAAAAGTCCTGGGTAGAGGGAGGGATAAAGAATGGGGAATCTGTATTTGTAATCAATCTACTCTAGACAGTCATGGAGGGCTGCACTGAGAAGATGTGACTTAATCCATGTTCAATGGGTGAGGAAAGGAGCCATAGGGGTACTTCCAGGCTGTAGCATTGTAGTTGGTTCTAAGTAGAGGAAATAGCACATTTCTGAGGCAGAACTGTGTGAGCAGCACATTGGGGAAGTAGGAGGCCAACGTTGCCAAAGTGGAGCATACAAGGGGGAGAGTAGTGGAAATGAGATTTTAAAAAATCACAGGGAGGCCACCTGATATAGGATTTTGTAGGCTTCTCTGAGGATTTGGCTTTTACTTTGAATGATGTGGTAAGTGGGAGAGTTTTGAATAGAGCAGGGCATACTTTGGTAACAGGATCTCTCTGAGAGGCCAGACTGGAAAGACAACAGTTGGGAAGCCATAGCTATCATCCAGGCTACTGAAAATGACAGCTCGGGTCTGTAGCCGTGATAGGGGAAGAGGGGAGGATAACGATATGCTGATGGTTTTGAGCGTGAGAGGAAGAGTGATCTCAGGGAGACTCCAGAGGTTTTCCCCGAGTACTAGAAGGGGGGAGTTGCCATTGTTCCAGTAGAGAAGACTGTGGGATAGTAGATTTGGGGAAGATGATCAGGAATTTGGTTTTGGAGATTTTCAGTTTGAGATGTGTGTTAGGTCTCCACATGCAGGTGTCAAGTAGTCATTGGATATGAGTTCAGAGTTCAGGGAGAGACTTAGATTTGAGCTTAGAATATGATGAGCAATGGCACAAGCATTGCCTAGATCAGAGGCCTAGGGGCTGAGCTCTGAGGCACAGTCACAACTGGCAATAGTTCACTCTCTTCTGTGCTGAGTCCCAACCATGGGATGTACAGACCACATCTTCTTTACAGAAGCTCATGTGTGCTATGAATTTACAACTGTGTGTTTGGGTCCTCGAACGCTTTTATGAAGTGTTCTCAGCCATGTTTGCAGTGGGAATAGTATGTATAGAATGTTGCCTGGAGAACATTGTACAAGAAGGATTAGTGTAACTGGTAATGGAGAAGTGCAGACCATGCAAAGATAAAAAATAATATCTGCACGATACCAAATATCATGATACTGAAAAAGGGCAAAATTTCTTAGCCCCAAAATGTATCCAAGTTGTGTTCTCATACATATGTCTCCATTTACTGACTCTTCAGCTGATTCCATGTCCCTGACCCAGGCACACAGGCGGGGAGGGTGTGGATGGGGTGCAGATCCGCTCTCCCTTCCCTTGTACTGTTCAGTGGGCATGTCCATCTCCTCTGTCCTGGTGGGGGTCATGTCGCACTGGGCTGGTGCAGCTGAGGGGCCGCGACACGGTCCAGAGCCCTTAGCTGCACGTGATGCCCTGATGTCTCCAGCATCTGCCTCTCGGGGCCACTGAGACTCTGCTGTGTCTGCTCCCCACTCAGGCAAAACGTGTGGAGGGTGGTGACGCACCAGACAGAGAGGTTTGTGTTCGGGGTTGAACCACTGTGGGAGGCTCGAGTGTACCCTGCATGCAGCAATAAACTCCGACGTCCTCAGCCTCCACCCTGCTGATTCTCAGGGTGAAATCTGTCCTTGACCCGCTGCCACTGAACCTGTCTGGGACCCCGGAGTCCTGGTTGGAAAC
Organism: Suricata suricatta; assembly: GCF_006229205.1. Classification (NCBI taxonomy): domain Eukaryota; kingdom Metazoa; phylum Chordata; class Mammalia; order Carnivora; family Herpestidae; genus Suricata; species Suricata suricatta. The sequence goes on from NC_043703.1 coordinate 128,053,261, forward strand.
CTGATAGATCAGGCGCTGTGGAGACTGGCCTGGCTTCTGCAGGTGCCAGCTTAGATAGGTGTTTCCATCAGTGTACAGGAGGCTCTGACTGGCCCTGCAGGAGATGGAGGCCGGCTGTCTAAGCGTGATGGGCAGGGAAAGTGGGGTCTGCGTCAGTGCGACATCTTCACTAGATCCTAAAATAGTGAGAGAGAAGCGAAGGTCATGCAGAAATATTATGAGCCATTTTTATGATCCTGTTAGTTATATTTCAGGGTAAATTTTTTTTGTGATATGATTCATACTCTAAATATACACAATTTTAAGGACAGCTCAAGAATTACAGGCACAAAGTGACCATTTTCTTGTCCAGCTCATCACTAAAGCACTGTTCCTTTGTTCCTTTCAGTTTCTTCTGAATTTTCCAGGCCTCCATATAAAATTCCCCTTGCTGGAAGGCACTCCCACTGGTGGGCAGAATACACATGGGCAGCAGGAGCACCCCTAGAGCTCTCCCCCCACATCCCATGCCTCTCTCTCATTCCTCCTCCCCCCTCACCTGGGATCCAGAGCACCAGCAGCCCCAGCAGCTGAGCAGGGAACCTCACTGTGAGAAGCAGAACTGATGAGTCCTGACAGGTAAAGAGAAGGACAGAGCTGAACTTTATGTCAGAGGGCAGGTCCTCCCCAGGGGACAACATGCAAATCCCCTGGTGGGTGTGGCAGAGTGGAAAGTGCCAAAGACAGGGGCACAAGTTCCTCTCCTGTGAGCAACACACCTTCAAATGTCTTCTGTGCTTGGAGGGAAACGAACAGAGACAAATTCCTTACTGCTGAGTGGGAAGAAGGACCTAAGTGTCTGGGAAGACACAGTGCTCACAGCCCCGCCCTTCTGAGAAAGTTCCAGAGACCCTGAAGATGTGGACTTGAGTGTCCTGAGTCTGTTTCTGGCAGGTGAATGGCCATCCTGCTGGGATCCTCTCAGCTACTGTCCAGGAAGAAACAGAGCCGCCCCACTCCCGCTGATCGGCAGAGTATCTCCAAACCACAGGATGAACAAGAGAGAGTTCTAGAGCCTCTGGTATCTGCTGTTTCCAGGTTAATGGTTTAGACAATTGAAAAATGGTCAAGTAATGGATTAAACTTACCCTGAGACCTCTCGAGAAGATGAAAGTGAGAAGCAGGGAAAAAAAGAATCACTCCCAGGTAGAGAGCTAGCAGCCCTGCTTCGGAGACTAGGAAAGGAGAATTTCGTGTTTCAGGCCGTGAGTGTGCAGCTTGTGGTAACCATTTGTTACACCGTGGTGTGTAATATGTTATTCTTCTCTCTTTCCCCCAGGATATTTAGGTAGATAGATGGATAGATGGATAGATAGATAGATAGATAGAAAGAGAGACAGACAAGACATACCATATGGTACATATGAAATATGGATACTCACACAAACACATAACACCCCAAATCAAAGAGATGTCTTAAGGAAAGCAATATTTAAGTGGATTTGACAATGTTTCATTTTGTTTATTATTGTTCTCTTTTTGATGCTTAGAAAATTTTTTTATATGGAGTACATAACCAGTGTGTGTCAGAGGTTTTGGGGTTCTGGTAGTTCTGTGTGAGAAGCTGGGTCTTGCACTGGTTTATGTTAGGCAGCAACAACCATGAGTCCGTGAGTTCAAAACCAGATTCTGTGTGTGTGGATAGCAAAACTATTCTAATATCTGGGTGTAACCTGTTTCTACAACTCGCCTGCTTTGGATTCTGTGTGTCTCTCTCAGACTCTCAATACTCCAGTATGTGTGTGTTTGTGTGTGTATGTGTGTTCTGTGGGCATGGGCACATATGTGGGCATGTATAGGATCCATCTTCGTTTATCACTGGCCATTGCTATAGACATTAGAAAGGAAAATGAAGAGAAACCATGTCACATTGCCTAGTGAGACTCACCACACACTAGTCAGTGTACAGTTGCGAAGTTCTTCCAGTAGATGGCAGTGTTGTATAAGCCCACAAACCAACTTACATCTAATGGGATGATTGAGGTTTCCGGGTAATAACAGGATATTACAAGCCAGGTCAGATTTTATTGTTTTTACACAAAAAGTCATGGAAAGGTTAGAAGAGAAAAAAGGGGCAGGTATAGAGCAGTCAAATAATTTTTTAAACAAGTGATTTACAAGTCGTACAGAGAATTTAGGTAGGGCAGTAAAATAACCACCCCCCTGTAAACTTATCACCCCTGTAGAAACATTTGGTCCACCCGCCCCCTTTCTGTCTCTCTACTTCCAGCTCTATTTCTTAGTATATATTGATGTTCAATGGTCAGCCTCGCTTACCGGGGAAGCAAATGCACAGAAAGGTGGTGGATGAGCAGGAGGACTTTTGGATGATTCTCTTTTGTAACCAGTGTAATCTTAAAAAAAGGAAAAGAAAGAAACTAGATGTAATGATTTCCCTGTTTAAAACTGTTCAAAGATTTCACATTGCAGTTACAAACTCCTTGTCACATCCTCCTATGTCTAGTCTGCCCTGGCCGGCGGGGCAGTCAATCCTTGCGGGTTATTTCCTAACCCTGAGGGAGGGAGAGAGAAATAGGGCAAGCGTTTCTGATCAAGCCTCTTCTTCTTTATTGAGAAAACACCGTATCTTATAAAGGTTCGAGGCAGGAAAACCAGGCAGCTGACCTAGGTCGGTTGCTAGGAAACAGGGTTAAGGGATTAAGGCTGGAGTAAAAGAGGAACCAAACCAGGGTTTTTAGCAGAGCACCTGAGGGGCTGATACTACCCTGCCTGCAGGCGGTTGATCTTTGATCTTCTGGCTTCTCCTGACAGGGAGTGTTGCTTCCCTACCTACAGGCAGCTAATCTCCCTTTTTCTGGCTCCCCACAGGTCCCCCCTTTTAATCTTTTCAAAAAGGAGCTACTTCCAGAATATGATAGTATAGGCAAGGAAAGGACTGTGCCTGTCTTAGGTTGGAGGCCTGCCAATCCTTCTTACCCGTCATGGGCACACCCAGAAGCCTATGTCTGAGTAGCCTGTCTTAGGTCGATAGGATGGTAAGCCTCTCTTAACCATCATTGGCTAACCAGCCCAGGCCTCTTGCCATAATATAGCTCTTCATCGGCCTCCTGATCGGCCATATCGAGCTCATGATAATGGACCTGGGTAGGTTGCGCCTATTTGCTGCCTTAGGAGAGCCATGACCTTGGAATAGGGCCCAAGGGCACCAAGATCAAATAAACCTACAATAGGTCTTAAAAACGGGAGGAGATAGGGTAAAAGTCCATGAAATCCACGAGGAAGGGACTGTCGATGAGCTCCTCCCTCCTCTTCTCCAGGTCCTCCTGAAGCTTCTTAGTCTTATTTCTCCAACCATCCAGACACATGGTCCCTAAAAGAAAGGACAAAGATTTCTCTCAAGGAGATTTTTTCTCCCTGGAGGACTGAGTATTTTGATCAATTTGTTTTACTAGCCTCTCCGGCAACCATCTGGCTGCATCCACTTTTTGTGCGTAGATGCAGACTGCTCCTCGTCCCCAGATTAAAACTGGGTCCAGACCATGCCATTTATTATCCAAGGGGTCCTTCCAAAGCACGGTAGCAAAACTTTTTTGCATTTCATTGTGCCAGAGACGTTCAGCAGCTGAGCGTCCTTCTTTATCCAAAGTTAAAAAATTTAAAATGAATAGTGAATGGTGTAAAAGATTTCTGGGAGATCCCTTGATGGGGTACCATTCCCCCCCTTTTATTTTATCAAGGGTATTTTTTAAGGATAGATGTGCCCGTTCTATTATACCTTGTCCTTGTGGATTGTAAGGAATTCCAGTGATGTGTTTAATGTGTAACTGTTGACAGAATTTAGAGAACACGGTCCCAGTATATCCGGGCCCATTGTCAGTTTTTATTTGTTTTGGGATTCCTAACACTGATATGGCAGAAAGCATGTGTGCTATGATGTGCTTTCCTGCTTCCCCAGTTTGTAAAGTAGCATATAGGAAGCCGCTGTAGGTATCAATATTCACATGAACATACTTTAGATTTCCAAACTCTAAAATGTGTGTTACATCCATTTGCCAGATGGCATTGGGCACTAGTCCTCGAGGATTTACTCCCAAATGAGGAACAGGTAAATGCACAACACAAGAAGGGCACTGTTTTACTATTTGTTTACTATTTGTCGTGCCTGTTCACAGGAAATCTTAAACATAATTCTTAAGGGGCGGGCACTGAGATGATGGGTAGGGTGAGCTCTGGAGGCTGCTTCTACTCCTGTATCCTGGGGAAGTATGATATTATAGATTTCCTTTATGGCTAAATCAGCCTTTTGATTACCTAAGGACAGAGGACCTGGAAGGCCAGTGTGGGCCCTTAAATGACCAATGAAGAAAGGATTTCTTCTTTTGTGAATTAAAGACTGAAGTTGCATAAAAAGACGAGCGGCCCCTGAACTGTTTAATTTGGGCTGCAGTTTCTAGCAAGGGTACAGGGTTAGCTATATAAGCCCTGTCTGTGTATAAATTAAAAGGTCTGTCATGAAAAGCGGAAAAGACCGCAATAACTGCATGCAATTCCACAAGTTGAGCAGAAGAGGAAGGGGTGGAAAAGCTTATGACCTGATCCTCAAAAGGATAAACCGCAATGCCAGTAGACGATCCGTCAGTAAAAACTACTAAGGCCTGTGATAGGGGCTGTCGAGAGGTTTTTGTTGGAAAGATGAATTCATGATTCTTAAAGAAATGTAGGAGTTTATTAGGTGGATAATGATTGTCTAACTTACCTAAAAAGGAAGCACACGCAATAGGCCAGCAATCAGTAGTCCGAAAAAGCCGATCAAGCTGACCTTTTGAATAAGGTTGTATGATGGAATCAGGCTCCTTGCCAAAGTACTTTACACTTTGTTCTCTTCCTAGAGCGATGAGGTCAGCCACAGCCAGATAGTAAGAATAGATAACCTTCGAAGGTGAGGAGGGAAGATGCACCCACATACTGGGATTATTTTGCCAGAAAACTGCTGTAGGAGTAAAAGAGGTTTTGCAAATAATAAACATGAGGGGTTGATCATAATCTATGGCAGTAACAAACTGGGAGTAAATGGCTTCTTCAGGGTGGAGGGGGATGGTAAAGAAACAGTCTTTAAGATCTAGGATAATTTTATAATACCCTAGAGGTATAGCCACAGGAGAGGGAAGCCCTGGCTGGAGCCTTCCCATTAGAACCATTGTACTATTTACTGCCCTAAGGTCCTGCAACAATCTCCATTTACCTGATTTCTTTTTTATGACGAATATAGGTGTATTCCATGGAGAATCACTCTCTACTAGGCGTCCAGCAGCCAACTGCTCCTGTACTAGCTGATGTGCTGCTTGTAGCTTTTCAGTAGATAAAGGCCATTGATCAACCCACACAGGGTCCTTAGACTTCCAGGTGATCTTATTTGCATGGGGCACAGGCATGTCAATGGCCACTAGGGTAAGTTTCCCAAACCTTTTCTTTGGTGGTTATTTTGTACCTCAATAGGTTGGGTAATTCCATTTTCATTCTTTCTAAGTCCCTTTCCTGGCTTAAATCCCTGAGTTAGTATCTGTGCTGTAACCAAATCATTAGGACTACACATAATGATACCCATTTGATTTAAAAGGTCTCGCCCCCCAAAATTAACAGGTAATCCTTGAATAACAAAAGGTTGAATGTTTCCCTGATTTCCCTCTGCATCCTGCCAGTGCAGTAATTTTGTACTCTTTTCTGGGTTTTTACTCTGTCCTATGCCTTTAAGGTTGGTTAAGGTAGGGGATAAGGGCCATTGTGAAGGTCAGGCCTCTTTTTTAATAATGGTGACATCTGCCCCTGTGTCTATTAGGCCTTGAAATTCTTTGCCATCAAGCCAGAGTGTAAGCATGGGTTTTTGGGCGTTAACAGGCTGTACCCAATAAACATCAGAGGAACCAAACCCTTGAGCTTCTCGGCTTGAGTTTTTAAATGAGTTGTCAGTAATAGGAAAAGGCAGCAGAAGTAATTGCACAATGTGCTGTCCTGAGGGTATTGTGGTAATTACCCGAGGAGAGGAGGCCATAATTTTTATTTCTCCTATATAGTCGTTGTCTATCACTCCAGGATAGACATGTAGCCCTCTAACTATAGCACTACTGCATCCCAAAATCAAACCAAAAGTTTTAGGGGGTAAGGGACCATAAATCCCAGTAGGTAGGATATGGACTCCCATCTCGGGGGTCAATACTGTGCAGGTGGTGGAACAGAGGTCCAGTCCTGCACTTCCTGGAGTTGCTCTGCAGAGGTCTGAAACGGATTGTTTGTGGGAACAAACTTGACTGCCCCAAAGGTTTGTTTGGGTTTCGGGGCCTGGGGCTGGCCCCATTTCACGTTTCCCTGCAAGGGTGGTAATGGTTTACCCTGGGAGTCTGTCCTGGACTTAAAATCCCTAGCCCAATGTCGACCCTTCTGACATCGAGGGCATATTCTAGGAGGGGAGTTTTGATCGGCGGCCCATGAACTAGATTTACAATCCCTGGCAAGGTGTCCTTCCTTGCCACATCTAAAACATTTTTCCTTGCCTTGGTGGCCTAAAAATTCTTTTAGGTAAATCCTTGCAGGGCTGCGGCCATTGCTAATCCCTGCTGGTAAACTGAGCCGATATCAGAACATAATCTAATATAACCAGAGAGATCTGTCTCTTTTCGATAGGTTCTAATGGCTGCCTGACATGCGGGATTTGCATTTTCATAGGCCAGTTGTTTAACAAATTCGGAGCTAGCATCGACATTACCAAGGATACGCCCCACTGCCGTAAGAAGCCGATGGGCAAAGTCGGGGAATGGCTCATCGGGACCTTGTTTAATGTTAGTCAAGGAGGAGCTGAAATCCCCTTTGACTGGCAACTTTCTCCAGGCTCTAGTCCCAGCCGCTTGTATTTGAGCAAACAAGCCAGGATCATATCGCATCTGTATCTCATTGCTGGCATAACTTCTCTCCCCCGGCAGCATCTCCAAGTCCCAGCCATTATTTGCCTGCGCATTACACGGAGCAGTCTCCTTACAAGATTCAGCATATTCTGATTTCCATAGCAAATAATCCCCTCCAGATAAGGTGGCTCAAGCAAGCGTATACCAACCACAAGGGGTGAGTCATTTCTCAGCCACTGATTCTACGATCGCCATAGTATACGGCGCTGTGGCCCCATACTGCGAGACAGCAGTTTTGAGCTCCTTAATGGCTTTAAAATCAAACCCAGAATGTTGTCTTCATGCTTGCCCCTGGGCGTCAGTGGTCTCAATAACTGGAAATGCCTCAGGGTCCTCACTGCCTATTAAGGGACCGGCAGCCGGAGGATTTTTGAGAACTGCCCCTCGGTGTGGGGGTTGGGGCGTTTGCCGTGAAGGCACGACGGTAGACTCCCTTTTGCCAGCCTCAAGTTCTTCTAATCGTGATATCAGCTCTTGGTGTTTTTCTTTTAATCTTATTCGCTCTTGAAACTGCTCTATTTTATCTAATAGATTCCTGTTGGGATCTATGACGGGCAAAGCTAAAGGAGGTGCCGAGGGTGGGGGGTTATATGGAGGCGGCCAATCAGGGTTATGGTATTTTACAGCCTCACTGTCAATATCTCTACTATCATTATCAGAAGCTCCTTTTGTAGTCCCCCAATAAGAAAAGATATTACCCATAATGCCCAATTATTCACCTGAATATGCGATGCGAGACAAACAAAGGTAGGGAGCCCCCTTTAATGAGGAGGCCAATACATTCACTCATACATACACACCAGAGGCTATCATTCTCCCTCCACAGAGGTTTTAGAAAAACACTTAGATACCTTTACTCCCTGTGCCCTAAGGGTCTCTGTTTAGACTATTTGCCTAATTCCTGCCCCAAAATCACTGATCACTTACCCCAGCTGTGGACTGCATGGCAGGCTCCCACATAGTCGACTGCTTTTTCACCCGAGCCGTGAACTGCGCGGCCATCCGCATAGTTGACTCCTTTTAAACTCCAGCCGTGGACCAGGTGAAAATCCTCTTGACCGGCTGCTTTAAACCCCAGCCGTAATTTACATTTTTGGCCACTGTGATTGTTAAAGACTACTGATGCCTGGATTCAACCACTGGAGGTTCAAATAAAACTGGTCTGCGTGGTCACTGGCCACTGGGAATTTTCATGAAACCTCTGGGTCATTCCAGCATGGTGTGACCTGAACCCTGGCTACTGTCTGACTGCGTTTCTTACCACGCCCCCTCTCCTTTTGTTCCATTCTCCAGGCTTCCCCTCTGATCTTTGTGTTGAGTCCTTTCTCCCCTCAGGAGGACCCAGTGCCTCCTCGCTATTGAGCCAGATGCCACCAACCCTTCCATGCCAACCCCAGATTCCATCTCTGATAGGATCCTGGCCCCTGGGGTCCTCTTTCCTATCAGTAATCTGGAACTTCGGAGGGCTGGGAGTTTAATAAATAGAATCTTTCATCCCTGGATGTACTTGGAAACCTGTGCATCAGTAGGTATCACAGGGCTACTTTTGTCTTCACAGTAAAGATGTGTAAGTCTGAAGTATTAAAAGTACGTTATGCAGAATCAGGACCAGAGTGAGGCTGGTGAGGTCCTTCCCCAGGCACAAAGCTTAAGGAGATATATATGGAGATACATGGATGTGGGGATATGTATATGGAGATATATGTATATGGATATATATAACCCATCTCAGTAATTCAGATAAAATAATATTTAATGCAAATTAAAAAATCAAAATTTATACAAAAGATGCATGATAAAAAATACGAGAACTGGAAGTAAAGACTGGATCTACCCTGTGGATAAAGACATGCCAGCGGGGACTGTTTGCTCTGTGGCTGCAGGACACCTGAGGGACTTTGATCCTGAGCCCTTTCTTGGCTGGTGTTTCTCAAGCAAGGGCGGGAGGGAGTTTCAGGATCAAATTTGTGATGAGAATATTTTCTAGTAAAGTGCAAATGGACCAATCGTGGGAAAGAATGCCATATTTCTCTGAAGGTTTAAAAGAAATTTTTAAAAAACTGAAGACATGTTCCCTCAGAAAGCTGTAGGGTAGGTACTCAGAATCCTGGAGATACCCATTTTGTTGATTCTGCCACGAGGCGTGGTCAACGAGGGTGAGAGGCAGTCAGGGGGCTTGTAATTCCAGATCGTCAGGGGCACCTGGGGGCTCAGTAGGTTAAGCATCTGACTTAGGCTCAGGTCATGATCTCAGGGTTCCTGGGTTTGACCCTACATCAGGTTCTACACTGACAGTGTGAAGCCTGGTTGGTATTCCCTCTCTCTCTGCCCCTCCCTGGTTTATGCTCTCTTTCAAAATAAATAAACTACAACAAAAAAAAGGAAATACAATTGGATTTTCCCTTAAATCTTTTTCCCCAAGGGGAGAGACATGGAGAGTACAGACATGTCCCACACTGTCTTGCCTAGATTTCCCATGTATGCAGCCCAGCAGTTGAGTCCTACCCAATGAGAGCTTTGAAAAGTAAGAGAAGTAACAAGAATTGTCTCAGGAAAGGACGGTGGGGAGGCAGAACCGAGTGCCACGAGTGGCATTCTCACAGGCTGAAGTGGTGGCACCTGAGGGATGTGAAGAGTGTTATCCGTCAGGATCCTCCAGAGACACACAACCAGTGAGATATCCATGGAGAGAGAGATTCTGAGAATTGAAGGGTGTGGGGCTGGCGAGTCCAGAATCTGTAGAGCAGGCTGGCAGGCTGGAAATTCAGGTCAGGGTTGATATTGCAGCCTTGAGTGGGGAATCTGTGGGCTGGAAACTCAGGTGGAGTTTCTACTGTTGCATCTTAAGGAAGAATCTCTTCTCCTTTGGGAAACCTCAGTCTTGCTTCTTAAAGCCTTCAAGTGATTAGACCAGGGCCCCTCCCTCATTAGGGAGATTAATCTGTATTATGCAAGGTGTACACATTTAAATGTTAGTCACACCAAAACCTACCTTCAGGACAACATATAAACTGGCTCTGGACCACACAACTGGGCGCCATAGCCTAGTGAAGGTGACACATAAAATTCACCATCACTAGGGGCAAAATGGGGGGCTGAGTCATGGGAGACTTGACCCTTTGTGAGGGTGAGGTATGGATCCCCAGCTAAGGTCTATTGGATACAGAGCATCGCTGGGTCTTAGGAAATTTCTCAGGCCAAGAAGTGGTGCAGAGCTTCATGGACACCCATAGAACATTCGACCGAATGCCTGACCGAGTAAGCATCAGGCATTCGCCACACTCAGAGAAAAGACTGGAAGAGTTTCAGTAGCTGGACAGGCAGAAGACCCGTAGCCACAAAAACCCCTTCCCTCCTTATGGTGACGCACGCTCAGTTTCTTAAGGGAATTGCACGGCTCACACCCTCTCTCTTTCCTCTGCTGGAGAGTGAACGACAGGTCTAGGAGCAGGCAACCCTGAGTGGACTTCTCAAACCTTTGGATGAATCTAAATGTTCTTTTCTTTTCTTTCTTTCTCTCTTTCTCTCTTTCTTTTTCTTTCTTTCTTTCTTTCTTTCTTTCTTTCTTTCTTTCTCTCTCTCTCTCTCTCTCTCTCTTTCTTTCTTTCTCTCTCTCTTGCTCGCTCGCTTTCTTTCTTTCTTTTCTTTCTTTCTTTTTTTAAGTGCTTTTTATTTTTGAGAGAGATAGAGACAGAGGACTTGAACCTGGTAGGGGCAGAGAGAGGAAGACAGAGGATCCAAAGCAGGCTCTGTGCTGTCAGCAGCCAGCCCAATGTGGGGCTGGAGACAGATAGGAGGTTTGACTTAATGAACCTCTGGATCATGATCTGAGCCAAAGTCAGATGCTCAACTGACTGAGCCACCCAGGTGCCCTGGAACTAAATTTTCTTGAAAGGACCTAGATTTAATTAATTAGCTAATTTAACAGAAAATGGAATATTGAACTGAAAAAATAGAATAACCAGAATTCAGGATTCAGACTTCCCTTCGCTCAAATTAGGGTCCCACTTTTCTCCCTACGGGAGTAAGTTCTGAGCCTGTGTCCTGTCTCTCTAGTTCTTAGCACAGCCCCAAACCAAGATCAAGGGTTTGCAGCTCCATAAAGATCTGCAGGATAAAAATGGGTTTAGAGTCCCATTATCTTTGGTCAGAGATTTTATAAAATCTTTGGTCCAAAGTTCTCCATTTTCTTCTCCTGTCTTCCATTCCTTTCCCCCCACCCTCCCTTCCTCTCTCCCTTCCTCACTTCCTTCCTTCCCTCCTACCTTCCTTCCTTCCTTCTTTTGTTAATTGTTTCCCAGCATATTTTATAAATTTACCAGCATTATTGTTATGAAGAGCCTAGTTCAGCATTCTTAGAAACTCAACCCATTTAAAAATTTTCTTGAATTTCAAATAGAAGCTCATAATTGATCTTATAGCTCTGTCATTTTAGAACTTCTAAGCTGTTCTAAGAGTTTCTGAGCTGACTTCTGTGTTTCTAGTCCTACAGCTATAGGTTTGGTGATATTCTTGGCTCTTTAAATTTACATTCGATACTTTCATAATCCACAGCTGAAGCAGTTTGTTTCTTTCCTCACCAGTTGATTTGCATAGACCCCCCCCTCCACCCCGGCCCAGACCAGCTGCTTAGTTTGGATAAAAGGGGCCTTTGCCATGTAAGCTAATTTGCGTCAGGCAGGCAGGGACAGCAAGATGGTGTCACAGAGGAAGGTCCTCATATCCTTGATGCTGTGGGTCTCAGGTGAGAAATTTCAAACTTGCCACATTCCTTTAGGAGTAGTATCATTTTAGAAGTAAAAAATTTTTTATGACATAATGAGAAATACTGGCCATTTTCAAACTCGACCCAATTATGCCCTGACAGGTGCACTGCTTGTCAAATGACATATTTCAGGGGGTCTGTGATAAAGTGCGTGTGTCTCCTCATTACCCACTCTGATTGCAGGTGCTTGCGGGGCAATCACAATGACGCAGGCTCCAGGCTCCCTGGCTGTGTCTCTGGGTCAGCGAGTCACCTTGAACTGCAGGGCCAGTCAGAGTGTTAGCAACTACCTGGCCTGGTACCAGCAGAAACCCGGGCAGCGTCCTAAGCGGCTCATCTATGGTGCATCCAACCGGGCATCTGGAGTCCCCGACCGATTCAGCGGCAGTGGGTCTGGGACAGATTTCACCCTCACCATCAGCAACCTCCAGGCTGAAGACGTGGCCACTTATTACTGTCAGCAGTATGATAGCTCTCCTCCCACAGTGCTGCAGCCCAGTACACAAACCTCCTCCCCAGGGCCGTGGGTCAGGGAGGCTTCACTGCACCTGCTGCTTCCTCCCTGCTCAGCCCTGAACACGCACGTTCTGTGTCTGCTCGAGAAGCCACCCCTCCCGACTACTCCTTACAGGGTTGTTTAAGGCCCAGGGGAAGTTAGGGGAAGACTTCTTCTGGATCAATTTTAGTGGAAGATTAGTGAACACAATGCTGTAAAGATGTCTTGGAGAAGTGGTCAGGAGTTTTTGTGTCACAGGATGTGGAGTGTTTTGCACAGACAGATGGCATAATTGAGCCAGTAAAGTTCGTCTCTAGCCTTTGGAGCAGGGTCCTGGTGAATATTATACCCTGATGGATGAATTCTCTCTTCCCTGTGCCTCCTTGACTCTGGAACTTTTCTAGTTTATTTCCTCATTCTCTTGGTCTCCTTTCTTCACTTGCAATCACCTTCCAACTCTGGACCTTCCCAAGATTAAACCTTTGACCTCTCAGACTCAGAACCTCCTAAGTGGAAGGTGCATTCCCTTCTCACTTTATCCTTTGCAGACCCTATTTTCCAGGTTTTCTGGCCAATGTACCTGACGTCATTTCTGCTCTATCTTCTTTCCTACCTCCTTTCTCTCTCCTCTCCATCTCTACCAGGTATACTTTCTCACAAACACACTTCTCTAATTCTTTAATCATGTCACTCTAGGAACATGGGCTAGTGTTCCTCAGGACCTGATCACGCCATTCATCACCTCTTTCTTTAGAGTCTTCCCTTGGGCATTCGGGTCTAATCTTGTGACTGAAGGGAATCACAGCTCTAAGTGTTCCATAACCTGGGTCCCTCGGAAAACATTTAATTAACATGCCCATTTCAGTATCAAAAGAGGAAACATCCCAAGAATTTTAGTATGAGTTCTTCGCCTCCTTCTGAGATACATGGGTTGATGAAACTTAGCTTCAGGAAAGACCACAGCAAACCTGGTCAGTGTGCGCCGAACACTCTTACCTCACAATGGCTTCTCATAACGATTAGAAATATAGTTAAAGTATCAATATTAAGGAATCCATATCATTCATTCCTGATATGTTTTCTGAGTGTTTATTATGCTTAAAGTGCAAAGATACTGCTTTCACCCCAGCTAGGACGGGCAGACAATAAACACCTGTATCACGGAATACTTACTGTGTTGTTTTGGAAGTGCTGTAAGAGAAATGAAGGGAATCAAAGCTTGCTGGGCTAAGAGCGAGTAGAAATTTACAATCAGATGACGTATTGGTCAGCTCTTCTCATGTAATAAATCACCCTCACAATGTAGTGGCTAAAATGTAGCATTTTTATTCTTGTCTCGTTTATTGGCTGGCTGAACAGTTCTGTTCATATGGGCCAGGCCTGATGGATGTTGATTGGCCTTGGCTGGCTTGCTGACAGGTCAACTAGGTGCTCTTGTTATAGAAAGGCTCACGTGTCTTACCTCTCTTTCACATGGCTGAGGTTGGCTGACTGTGAGCTGCGGTTCTCTGGGCGACTGGGCCTCATGTGTGTCATAGTGTCACAGACTAATCCCAACTTTCTGTGACTGGTAGCACGTTCTCACGTGGGAAAGTAAAAGCACTTGAGGCATATTGAAGCCTAACCTTAGTACCGACACAATTCCTCATCTGATACATTCTAATGATCGATGCAGTTGATCCTGTTAAGACGAGGGTAAAGAGATCCCAGCTCTTGATAGAAGGAGCTGCAAGGTTATACTGAAAAGTCCTGGGTAGAGGGAAGGATAAGGAATGGGGAATCTGTATTTGCAATCAATCTACTCTAGATGGTCATGGAGGGCTGCACTGAGAAGGTGTGACTTAATCAATGTTTAATGTGGTGAGGAAAGGAACCACAGAAGTACTTCCAGGCTGTAGAGTTGTAGTTGGTTCTAAGTAGAGGAAACAGCACATTTCTGAGGCAGGAATGTGAGCAGCACGTTGGGGAAGTAGGAGGCCAACGTTGCCCAAATGGAGCGTACAAGGGGGAGAGTAGTGGAAATGAGATCAAAGAAGTCACAGGGAGGCCCCCTGATATAGGACTTTGTAGGCTTCTCTGTGGATTTGGCTTCTACTTTGAAGGATGTAGTAAGTGGGAGAGGTTTGATTAGAGCAGGGCATACTTTGGTAACAGGATCTCTCTCGAGGCCAGACTGGAAAGACAACAGTTGGGAGGCCATTGCTATCATCAAGGCTAAAGAGGATGACAGCTCGGGTCGGTGGCAGCGGCAGGGGAGGACGGGAGGATAACATTATGCTGAAGTTCTGACAAGGAGCGTGAGAGAAAGAGTGATCTCAGGGAGACTCCAGAGGTTTTCTCTGAGTACTA
>NC_043703.1:128067926-128075206 GCF_006229205.1 Suricata suricatta
ACAGGATCTCTCTCGAGGCCAGACTGGAAAGACAACAGTTGGGAGGCCATTGCTATCATCAAGGCTAAAGAGGATGACAGCTCGGGTCGGTGGCAGCGGCAGGGGAGGACGGGAGGATAACATTATGCTGAAGTTCTGACAAGGAGCGTGAGAGAAAGAGTGATCTCAGGGAGACTCCAGAGGTTTTCTCTGAGTACTAGAAGGGGGGAGTTGCCATTGTTCCAGTAGAGAAGCTTGTGGGTGAGTGGATTTGGGGAAGATGATCAGGAATTTGGTTTTGGAGATTTTCAGTTTGAGATGTGTGTTAGGTCTCCACATGCAGGTGTCAAGTAGTCATTGGATATGAGTTCAGAGTTCAGGGAGAGACTTAGATTTGAGCTTAGAATATGATGAGCAATGGCACAAGCGTTGCCTAGATCAGAGGCCTAGGGGCTGAGCTCTGAGGCACAGTCACAACTGGCAATAGTTCACTCTCTTCTGTGCTGAGTCCCAACCATGGGATGTACAGACCACATCTTCTTTACAGAAGCTCATGTGTGCTATGAATTTACAACTGGGTGTTTGTTTCCTCGAACGCTTTTATGAAGTGTTCTCAGCCCTGTTTGCTGTGGGAATAGTGTGTATAGAATGTTGTCTGGAGAACATTGTACAAGAGGGATCAGTGTAACTGGTAATGGCTAAGTTTAGAACGTGCAAAACTAAAAAATAATATCTGCATGGTACCAAATATTACGATACTGAAAAAGGGCAAAATTTCTTAGCTCTAAAATGTATTCAACCTGTGTTGTCACACATATGTCTTCATTTGCTGGCTCTTCAGCTGACTCCATGTCCCTGACCCATGCACACAGGCGGGAGGGTGTGGATGGGGTGTAGGTCAGCTCTCCCTTCCCTCTTTCTGCTCAGAGGGCACATCCATCACCTCCGTCCTTCTGTGGGTCATGCCGCGCTAGGCTGGTGCAGCTGAGGGGCGGCGACAAGGCCCAGAGCCCTCAGCTGCACGTGATGCCCTGACGTCTCCAGCATCTGCCTCTTGGGGCCACTGAGACTCTGTTGTGTCAGCTCCCCACTCAAGTAACAAGTGTGGAGGTTGGTGTCATGCCAGAGAGGTTTGTGTTCGGGGCTGAACCACTTTGGGAGGAGCGTGCACAGTGCAGCAGCCTCGTACACAAACCTCCTCCCCAGGGCTGTGGGGCAGGGAGGCTTTGCTGCACCTGCTGCTTCCTCCCTGCTCAGCCCTGAACACACAAGTTCAGTGTCTGCCTGAGAAGCCACCTCTCCCAACTACTCCTTACAGGGCTGTTTAAGGCCCAGGGGAAATAAGGGGGAAGGCTTCTTTGGGATCCTTTTAGAGGGAGATTAGTGAACACAAATGCTATAAAGATGTCTTAGAGAAGCTGTCAGAAGTTTTTGTGTAGCAGGAAATGGCGTGTTTTGCACAGACAGATGGCATAATTGAGCCAGTAAAGTTCATCTCTAGCCTTTGGCACAGGGTCCGGTGAATTTTACAACCAGATGGATGAATTCTCTCTTCCCTGTGCTTCCTTGACTCTGGAACATTTCTCTTTTATTTCCTCATTCCCCTGGTCTCCTTCCTTTACCCACAGTCACTAGAGTAGCTTCTACTCCAGCCATCAGAGACGGGGTCCAGGGCTCCCCTGCTATGGAACCTGCAGTCCTGGGTTCCAGGTGAGAGGGGAGCACACGGAGAGATGTTGGCCACGAAGCTTTTGGTGTCTCTGGGCTCTTGGTGGCTGAAATTAAAGCGTTTGGTTAGGTTTTCAGTTCCCCAGTTACCTTTTGTTTTTTGGTTACTCAGCGTGTCATCCATGAATTTTACTAAAAGGGTCATCAATGACGTGGGCCTATATTGCTGGGAGCCACATCGGCCTTGCTGGATGACATAGTCACAGTGAGGAAATGGAAGACATTTGTACATCTCCTGCCGTGAGAGGCGAATCTGGTTTCTCCTGCTACTACCACTGCTCATGTGAAATTAAGCCTGTTGTCATTAATTAAGCCTTACAGCATTCCAAATCAGACTGGTATAAATCACACAGTTACCCTATAAGAAAAAAACATTTTCCTGTCCCTGCATAACAGAATCTGGATCAAAATCTTATAAATATTTGGCAAAAGGCTCTTCCATTGAGCCTTGCAGACCCAAAACATAGACCTAAGGGGTTAAAAACACAAACATTGCATTTGAGTTTGGCCTGGAGAAATGGAGCCTAATTAGGAGATAAGTGTCTGGTCCCTCCTGGCTGTCAGGTCAGTGGATCATTGATCATCGTGGGGTTCCTGAGGGAGGAGAGAGAATTGGGGGGTAGGGAGCACAGAGAGTGAAGGCAAGCAAACGTTTCTGATCAAGCCTCTCTTTATTGAGAAAATACCCATACCTATATAGGGTTTAAGGTGGGAAGCTGACCTAGGTTGGTTGCTAGGAAACAGGGTCAAGTGATTTTTAGGAAAAGGCTAGGGAAAAGGGGACACTGAAACTGCAATTTCAAACACAGCGTCTAAAGGATTGGTTAGAAAGCCCAGACTTGCAGACTGCATCGCTGGGCAGGGGACGGATTAACACCATTTACGCCTAGATGCGGTTGATCTTTGTTCTACTGGCTTCTCCAGTCTGGCTGTCTCCAGTCCCAGAATCTGGAATAGCACTTCCCTAGACTTAGAAGGCTGTTCTTTGTAAATCAGGCAGCTCCCCTCAGGGAGTGACACTTCGTTGCCTGAGGCTGCTGATCAGCTGAATCTTTGCAGCTCCCCATAGATAAGAATTAAATACAAGGTCAAAAATGTACTCCATTTGAGTCTAGGCCAATGAAAATGGAGCCTAAATTGGAGATTAGAAGTAGAAGACAAGGTCAGAACATGATCCCCTCCCAAAGTCTACATTCGACAAATATCCTCTTTTATACTGACTTCTGTTATGAGAAAGATAAAAATGTGGGAAACCCATGGCCAAGGCCAACACACATAGGCCCCCATTGTGCTTCCATCAAAAAAAGGGCCTTTCCAAGCAACTTGTTAATAAACATTTTTTTCTCTTTGTTTTTTCTCTCTTGTATTTTATAATCCAATCACAATAACTCTTAGCCTATCTCTAGACAACTTAACCTATATTTTAATCTTAGCTTTACAAACCTTAGTAATATGGATGTTAATCCTGTTTTCTACTAAAACCATCCTGTTATATTCTTGGTTATAAAATTTACTCAACTTCACTGAAGTACCTTACATGATTTGGTTGTAACGTATTAATTAAACAACAAAGTCATAGATATTGGCCAATAACCAACCCATACAAAACAAGATAGGTTTGCTACTTTCTTAATCTGGGAGACTGGTGCCTAGAATGAATGGAATGGTTCTACAGAACACTTCTGTAAAACGTGTTTCTGTACACTTTTGATGATTGAAGCACCTTATCACATAAAATTAGTCACTGTAAGCAATTCCTATTTTCTGAAGTCATGTTATTGCTTGATCAATAAAAAAAGACACCAAAGCAGATACAGCAGAGATGGCTACCTGGAGATCAGGAAAGAAACTTGTGACTGTTTCATCCCTCTCTCCTGCGAACACCATCTATCCTTCAGGGACCCCTGCACCTGCCGGAGCTGGACTCAGGCACTACACTGGGATGATCTCAGTGCATCTGTTCAGTTTGTTGTGTCTGTCATTCCAGGCTCCACGGGGGGCATTGTGCTGACCCAGTGTCCAGCCTCCCTGACTGTGTCACCAGGGCAGAGCGCCACCATTTTTGCTAGGCCAGTCAGAAAGTCAGTGGTACTTGGGGCATTACCAGCATTATTACCTGGTATCAACAGCAATCAGAGTACTGTCCTAAGATCCTGATCTATGAAACATCCCAGCAAGAGCCTGGGGTCCCCCCAGGATCAGTGGCAGTGAGTCTGGGAGTGAGTTCACCCTCACAAATGATTCCCTGGCACAGGGGATGCTGGCACTGTTACTGCCAGCAGAGTAAGGAGGCTTCTCCCGCTGTGCTCTGGGTCTAAACCAAAATTCCCCAGGTGGCTGATCAGTGAGGCTCAACTTCTCCCTCAGATGTTCCTCTTATGACCCAGGGACTCTGGGTGGTTTGCGTAAAGGGGTCAGGATGTGAAACAGTAGAGTGGCAAGTTGACATGTTTCTGTGTGTATGTTTAGAAGTGCTGATGCATAGGAGCACATGTACCCCAATGTTCATAGCAGCACTTCCTACAATAGCCAAATCATGGAGAGAGCCTACTGTTCATCAACTGATGAATGGATCAAGAAGATGTGGTGTATATATAAATATATACAATGGAGTATTACATTGCAATGAGAAAGAATGAAATATGGCCATTTGTAGGAAAGTGGATGGACCTCGAGGGTGTCATGCTAAGCGAAATAAGTCAGGTGGAGAAGGACAGATACCATATGTTTGCACTCAAGGGTCTAATAGTAGAACAGGAGAAACCTAATAAAGGTCCATGAGGAGGGGAAGAGGGAAAGAGAGCTGGGGAGAGACAGGGACGCGAAACCTGAGAGACTATTGAATACTGAAAACGATCTGAGGGTTGAAGGGGCAGGAGGAGGGGTAAAAGAGGTGATGGTCATGGAGGAGGGCACTCTGGGGAAGAGCACGGGGTGTTATATGGAAACCAATTTGACAACAAACTATTATTTTAAAAAAAAGCTTGGTTCTCAGATCTAAGTATATTATCCTGTTTTCCTTGTCCAATTTTCATGTTCTTTTTCTTATACTCATCATGTACCTGGCAAGGTTTTCTCTTATTTCCTCTCTTTTTCTTTTTCTTTTTCCTTCCTTCAATCCTTCAATTCATTTGTTCTTTCTTTCTCTCTCTCTCTCTCTCTCTCTCTCTCTCTCTCTCTCTCTCTCTCTCCTCTCTCTCTCTCTCCCTCTCTCTCTCTCTCTTTCAAGAGAGAAGGGGAAGGGGAGAATGAGAGAGAGAAAATCTCAAGGAGTCTCCAAGCCCAGTGTGGAGCCTGACACTGGACTTGTTCTTGCAAATCATGAGACCATGATCTGAGCCAAAATTAAGAGTCTGATGCCTAACCACCTGAGCCACCCAGGTGCCACCCCCGCCTCTTTTTCTGTTTTCTGTAACATGACAGGGAAGTGGACTCTGGAAGCCTGAGTGTGCACAGTAACAGAGATGGAGGTTCAGTTATCACGTGCCTTCCACCCCTTCCTTGGCCTACCTTGGGCTTCTGCACCCTCCCCGGGGGGGCAGGGAAGCTCTGACACATAGCTCCCTGTACCATTTCTGTCTGAGCAGATTCCCATTGACTTCTAACTTTGTAACACCATCTCACCACATGGGAGACTTTATTGTTGTATTTGTTTTCTGTTGCTCCACAACAAATTAGCACAAACTTAGTGCTTAGTGTGTAGTTGTTGCTTTACTGCAGTAGAGTTGCTACTCAATGTGACAGTGGTTTCCGGTGCACAACACAGCGATGTGACAATCTGTATGCAGGGTCAGGCCCGCCATGAATGCAGCTACCGTCTGTTTCCGTACTCTTGCTCTTACAGTGTCAGTGACTATATTCCCTGTGCAACTGAGTCATTCCGTGGTTAGAAGCCTGTACCTTCCACTCCCATTCGGCCCTTTTGCCCTCCCCCCCACCCCCTCCATCTTCTTCCCCTGTGGCAACCACCAGATCACTCTCTGTATTCATGGGTCAGTTCTGCTTTTGTTGCTGTGTTGAACATTAACCAGTTTTGTATCTTCTTCAGTGATATTACTCTGTCATTGAAAGGTGTGTGTGTGTGTGTGTGTGTGTGTGTGTACGGGTACCTATACCTTCATTTGAACCAGGTTTATCATCTGGTCTTGTCATTAAGAAGTTAAGTGAATCTTTGACACATGTTCATAATGTATATGCATGGTATGTTTATCTTAATCTTTTGAAAAATGTATACCTTGAAAATATAAATGGGGTGGGGTGCCTGGCTGGTTCAATTGGTTAAGCGTCTGATTTCAGCTCAGGTCATGATCTCATGGCTCATGAGTTCAAGGCATTAGGCTCTATGCTGACAGCTCAGAGCCTGGGGGCTGTTTTGGATTCTGTGTCTCCTTCTCTCTCTGCCTCTCCTCCACTTGTGCTCTGACTCTCTCTCTCAAGAATAAATAAATATTGAAAAAATTAGACGTTTATATGCTTGTGTGTGTGTGTGTGTGTGTGTGTGTGTGTATAGGAGAAGTTTCACAATGGAAAGAAAAAGTGAATAAAACAGGGAAATCCAGCCATGTGCTGCTTACATGAGGTGTATCTAAAACAAGACATACATGATTGGAACAATGAATGCAACAGATGAAGAATGTCAGGAACCTGCTGCCTGAAGGAGGAATAATAGGTAATATAAGAAAAGTTGAATTAGAGGGAAGAGCACTTTGAGGACAAAATCAAACATGACAAGTGATACATAACAATAATCAGGTGTCAGACTGACAAGTCCAGACCATGGGAAGTATATTTGTATCAGGCTGATTTGTTTTTGTGAATATCTTTAGGGAGTTATGGGATTGAGGCAGTGGGCGTTGTGAGTGACAGTTTTCCTCAGAACAGGAAGTGGCTGGTGTGAGAAATAACCGACTGACCCAATCAAAGTGGGGCACGGAGACTGAGCACGGTGAAGCGAGGCTTTTATCAACATTCTTGCAGGAGCAGGTGTCGGACTGACAGACACCTTGGGGCAATCACAGCAGACAATTTATCTCCCAGCCTGCAAGTCCCGCCCCTGATTCCTCATTGGCCGATTCCTACAGAGATCACAGCCTTACCTGGATGTCGCCTGTGCCCATACAAGGCATGAAGTAGTCCGATTGGAACAATTTTACATTTTCTGAGGCAACACAGAGACTTTGAGTCCCTCCTTTGTTCTTTAGTGCATGCTCATTGCAAAACCTGCAAAAAATAAGCCCACGAAACAGAGAGGGGAAGAACCAGGATGGGAAGTGTATAAGGGTCCGATAGGTTGTAAACCTACTGTTAACTCAACAGCACAGCTTTAATTTGGTATTTCTGAAAAGGAATCATCTCCCTTCTCACAGGGGCTCTTGAGATCAAGGAGGGGCATGTTCCTTGGGACCCAGAGAGCAGTAGGAGCTGGGAGAGAGGATTTGATGGTGGTGGTAGTTGGGAAGGTGGGCAGGGTCCAAATCTTACCTGACATCATGGGTGTCACGGGAAGGGCTGTGCCTCCAAGCCTCTAAGTTATGTTCACACTCACCTGCAAACATTCTTACAGCAGAGACAGT
>NC_043703.1:128075306-128090645 GCF_006229205.1 Suricata suricatta
GAGATCAAGGAGGGGCATGTTCCTTGGGACCCAGAGAGCAGTAGGAGCTGGGAGAGAGGATTTGATGGTGGTGGTAGTTGGGAAGGTGGGCAGGGTCCAAATCTTACCTGACATCATGGGTGTCACGGGAAGGGCTGTGCCTCCAAGCCTCTAAGTTATGTTCACACTCACCTGCAAACATTCTTACAGCAGAGACAGTCTAGTCAGGTTGCCGTTATTAAATGAAATGAACTGCTTTGAGTCTACTCTGTCCTATTCCTCAAGAGGAAGTAGCAGGGAAATTTATGTTTAGGCCTGCCTGCATGGGTCCATGGTTAGCCCTTGGATAGGAAAGGGGGGGTGTCATGACATTCCCATCTGACTGTGTCCAATCAGGGCCTCAGTCAGTTAAGTGTCTGACTCTTGGTTTCAGCTCAGGTCATGGTGTCATGATCTCAAGACCTTATGGTTCATGAGTTTGAGCCCCACATTGAGCTCCGTGCTGCTAGTGTCAGACTGGTTGGGAATTTCTGTCTCTTGTCTGCTTCTCTCTCTCAGTCTCTCCCCAACTAGCTCTCTCTTTCTCTCTCTCACTCTTAAAAAAAAAAAGACTGTATTCAATCAGAAAACAGAAATTCCTTAAAAGGTGAGAGCAGTGTGTTCTTAGGAAATGTAGGCATGCTAAGCGGAATAAGTCAGGTGGAGAATGACAGATACCATATGTTGCACTCATAGGTCTAACAGGAGAAACCTAACAGAGGACCATAGGGAGGGGAAGGGGGAAAGAGAGTTGGGGAGAGTGAGGGACACAAATCATGAGAGACTATTGAATACTGAAAACCAACTGGAGTGAAGGGGGAGGGGGAGGGAGAGAAGGGGATGAGGGTCATGGAGGGGGGCACATGTGGGGCGAAGCCCTGGGTGTTATATGGAAACCAACTTGACAATAAACTATTCTAAATTAAAAATAAAAAACAGGGACGCTGGGTGGCTCAGTCAGTTAAGCGTTCCGCTTTGGCTCAGGTCATGATCTCATGGTTTTGTGGGTTAGAGCCTGGCGTCAGGCTCTGTGTTGAATTCTAGCTCACAGCCTGGAGCCTGCATCACATTCTGTGTCTCTCTCTCTCTCTGACCCTCCCCTGCTCACACACTCTCTCTCTCTCTCTCTCAAAAATAAATAAAAACATTTTAAAAAAAGAAAGAAAGAAAATGTAGGGATGCACTTAGGAAATGAAAAGTCTATAGTTCTCAGTTTCTTCTATTTGCTTTGATCCCAAATCTTGTGATTATGATATTTTGATGATAAAGTTCTTACTCACCATTGTGCTCTCATGACTAACAAATGTCTGGCATCCAGCTGGTGTCCAATACCTATTTATTGAATAAACGAAAGAAAGGAACAAGTATTGTTGAGGAGTCAAGGGAAATCCTTGTTTTTTTCTCTTCTTTTGGTGTGGCGCCCTCTGGTGAGTGTCTTTGGTCTTTTCTGAAACCCTGGAAACTTGACATTAGTGCTTTAAACCAGGATTGTCTTCATGACAGCAGAAGCAGAAACTGAACAGAAAATGGACTGGGTGCTGTCTTGGCGGTTTGTGGACTGTTTGAACCTGAAGAGACAAACTACGTGTAGCCCCGGTGGCGACAAACAGGAGGAAGCTAGGTGTCTGAGAGAGGAAGTGATTCTCTCAAGGCTACACAGGTAGGGAAGGACCCGGATGGGGGAAGAACCAGATGTCTTGCCTCCCAGTTCAAGCACGTCCATTACGTTTGCTGAAGCACTTGGGAAGGTATTTTCAGGTCAGGAACGTTCTTTGCCCGGTTGCCCTCTGGTGCAAGTCAGGGGGGCCATTTTTAATGCATTTTCTGCAATCGAGTGAAAGAATGAAAAACGAGCCTGAGCAACATGAACGTAAGTGTCTTCCCCCTGCATGTCAGCTGCTGTAGGACTCGGGACACCAAACATAATTGTGAAAGCTGGGAAGAGCTCTTAAGTGTCTGGCTAGTGTCTTTGAGAAACCATGGTGCCCCTCATGATGCTGAGGTTGCAGGCACACGGCCAGGGTCTAAACCCCTTTGCTCTCCAAGAACCACTCAGTGATTTTCACTAAATGGGGTTGACTCAGCCAGTCTGCAGAATGCTTCCAGTTGGTCCAAGGATAATATTTAGGCTGGTAACTGTATTAATGAAGGCCATGACAGCTATTCTAATAGATAGGATCCCAGCCTTGAACAATTCAATGCATTAGAAGTCATTTTTCACTTGCATAAAGGTCTCATTGATAGCAGAGGGAGGGGTTCTCTTTCATGCTCTCCCTCAGAGACACAGACTGACAAAGACCATCTTCAGTATTAGGCTTCCTTTGTGAATAGCAAGAGTACTGATTATTCCAGAAAACCCAGTCTCAGAGTCACTGCCACTGCACTGGGCCAGGAACCAGATGAATGTGGAGGCTTGGAGCATGAGGAGCTTTATACAAATAAAGTTCTCCTTTGCAGCCAAAGAGTCAATGATCATTAAGTAGTGAATGGAAACTGAGTGAACGCAACAACTCCAGTGGGTCATTCAATCACTTTGGTAATGTGGTATTCACACACTTCCCCCATCCTGCCTTGCTTCATGGGATTTTGTAATGGGATTTTAATCTTTCTGCTAGAGACTGAGCAATTTTCAGCAAGGGACCTCGTCCAGGTCGCTCTGTAATCTCCATTGTGCCTTGATATTGAGTACGCAATGTTTGCTCTTTGAACTGAAAGTGACTAATATGTGGATTTGAGAATCTATCACACTGAAACAACAATGTTGTTGTCAGACAGATGCTCAACTGACTGAGCCACCCAGGTGCCCTGAAACTAAATTTTCTTGAAAGAACTTAGAGTTAATTAATTGGCTAAGTTTAACACAAGATGGAAATATTGAACTGAAAAATAGAATAACTGAATTTCAGGATTCAGATTCCCTTAGTTGAAGTTAGGGTCCCACTTTTGTCCCTACCTGAGTAAGTTCTGAGCCTGTGTCCCCTCTCTCTGGCCCTTTGTAGAGTCCCACAATGGAGCTCAAGGGCTTCCAGCTCCATACAGATCTATCTGCAGGATACAAATGGCTTTAGAGTCCCAATAACTTTGGTCAGAGATTTTATAAAAAGGTGGGACCAAAGTTCTCCATTTTCTTCTCGTGCCTTGCATTCCTTTCCACTCTCCTTCCCTCTGTTCCTTCCTTTCTCCTTTCCTCCCTCCCTCCTTTCCTCCCTCCTTCCTTTCCTTCCTTCCTTCCTTTCTACCCTCCTTCCTTTCATCCTTCCATTGTTTCTTTAATGTTTCCCAGCATATTTTAGAATTTAACCAGGATTGTTGATATGAAGAGCCTAGCTCATCATTTCTAGAACTCAACCCATATAACATATTCTTGAATTTCAAATAGAAGTTCGTGATTAGATCTTGTAGCACTTTGTCATTTTAGAACTTCAACTTGTTCTAAGTTTCTGAGCTGACTTCTGTGTTTCTAGTCTTACAGCTATATTTTTAGCTCTTTAAATTTGCATTCGATACTTTCATAACCCACAGCTGATGCAGTTGCTTCTTTCCTAACCAGTTGCTTTGCATAGACCCCTCCAGGCCCAGACCAGCTGCTCAGGTTGGATAAAAGGGGCCTTTGGCATGTAAGCTAAGCTGTGTCGGGCAGGCAGGGACAGCAAGATGGTGTCACAGTGGCAGGTCCTCATATCTTTGCTGCTGTGGGTCTCAGGTGAGAAATTCCATATTTGCCACATTCCTTTTGAAGTAGTATATTTTTAAAAGTAAAAAAAAAATTTTTTTACGACATAATGAGAAATACTGGCTATTTTCAAAATAGACCCAATTATGCGCTGACAGGTGCACCGCTTTTCAAATGACATATTTCAGGTTGTTTGCGATAAGGTGCGTGTGTCTCATCATTACCCACTCTGATTGCAGGTGCCTGTGGGGCGATCACGATGACACAGTCTCCAGGCTCCCTGGCTGTGTCTCTGGGTCAGCGCGTCACCTTGAACTGCAGGGCCAGTCAGAGTGTTAGCAAGTGGTTAGCCTGGTACCAACAGAAACCCGGGCAGTGTCCTAAGCTGCTCATCTATGAAGCATCCAACCGGGCATCTGGAGTCCCCGACCGATTCAGCGGCAGTGGGTCTGGGACAGATTTCACCCTCACCATCAGCAACCTCCAGGCTGAAGATGTGGCGACTTATTACTGTCAGCAGTATGATAGCTCTCCTCCCACAGTGCTGCAGCCTCGTACACAAACCTCCTCCCCAGGGCCGTGGGTCAGGGGGGCTGCTATGCCAGCTGCTTCCTCCCTGCTCAGCCCTGAACACGCACGTTCCTGTGTCACCCCATGTAACCGCCTCTCCGGACTACTATTACAGGATAGTTTAAGGCCCAGGGGAAACAAAGGGTATGGCTTCTGGATTCCTTTTAGTGGAAGATTACTGAACACAAATGCCTTAGAGATGTCTTAGGGAAGCTGTCAGTCTTTGTGTCATAGAAACTGGCAAGTTTTGCACTCGCAGATGGCATAATTGAGCCAGTAAGATTCGTCTCTAGCCTTTGGAGAAGGAACCGGTGAATTTTATACCCTGATGGATGAATTCTCTCTTCCCTGTGCCTCCTTGACTCTGGAACATTTCTCTTTTATTTTCTCATTCTCTTGGTCTCCTTCCTTCACCCGCAGTCACTACAGCAGCTTCTAGTCCATCCATCAAAGGTGGGGGTCCATGGCTTCTCTGCTATGGATCCTGCAGTCCTGGGTTCCAGGTGAGAGGGGAGCACACTGAGAGATGTTGGCCATGAAGCTTTTGGTGTCTCTGGGCTCTTGGTGGCTGAAATTAGAGCATTTGCTTAGGTTTTCACTTTCCCAGTTCCCTTTTGTTTTCTGGTTACTCAGCGTGTCATCCATGACCCTGACTACAAGGGTCATCAATGACGTGGGCCTACACTGCTGGGAGTCACATCGGCCTTGCTGGATGACACAGTCACACTGAGGAAATGGTAGACGTTTTCACAACTCCTGCCATGAGAGGCGAATCTGGTATCTCCTTCTACTACCACTGCTCATGTGAAATTAAGCCTGTTGTTATTCATTAGGCCTTATAGCATTCCAAATCAGACCCATATTCCCCTCACAGCTACCCAATAAGAAAAAAAAAATTTTTGTCCCTGAATAAAAGAATTTGGATCAAAACATTATAAATGTTTGGCTAATGGCTCTTCCAATGAGCCTTGCAGACCCAAAACATACACCTAAAGGGGTTAAAAACACAAACATGGCATTTGAGTCTGGCCTGGAGAAAATGAGTCAATTTGGAGATAAGAATTAAATACAAGGTCAAAAACATAGTCCATTTGAGTCTGGTACGAAGAAAATGGAGCCTAAGTTGGAGATTGGAAGTAGAAGACAAGGTCAGAACTCGATCCCCTCCCAAAGTCTACATTTGACAAATATCCTCCCTCATACTAACTTCAGTAATGAGAAGGATAAAAATCTGGGAAACCCAGGTCCAAGGCCAACACACATAGGGCCCCCATTGTGCTTACATCAAAAAAAGGACTTCTCAAGCAACTTGTTAACAAACATTTTTTTCTCTTTTCTTTTTCTCTCTTGTAGTTTATAAGCCAATCACAATAACTCTTAGCCTATCTCTGGACAACTTAACCTATATTTTAATCTTAGCTTTACTAACCTTAGTAATATGTATGTTAATCCTGTTTTCTACTAAAAACACCCTGTTATATTCTTGGCTATAAAATTTACTCAAGTTCACTGTAAGTAACTTACATGAATTGGTTTTAACTTGTTAATTAAAAAACAAAGTCATAAATATTGGCTAATAACCAACTCATACAAAACAAGATAAGTTTGCTACTTTCTTAATCTGGGAGACTGGCACCAGGAATGAATGGGATGGTTCTACAGAACACTTTTGTAGAACTTGTTTCTGTACACTTTCGATGATTGAAGCACGATGTCACTCAAAATTAGTCACTGTAAACAATTCTCATTTTCTCAAGTCATGTTATTGCTTGATGAATAAAAAAAGACACCAAAGCAGACAGAGCAGAGATGCCCGCCTATTGATCAAGAAAGATCTGTTGATCAAGAAAATTTTTCTGACTTTCCCCTTCTGGAGGGCAGTCCAATAGGTGGGTATACAGAGTACACACGGGTAGCAAGAGTGCCCCCAGAGCTCTCCCCGACACCCCGTTCTCCTCTCTCACCCCCTCCGCCCTCACCTGGGATCCAGAGCCTTAGCAGCCCCAGCAGCTGAGCAGGGAACCTCATTGTGAGAAGCAGAACTGATGAGTCCTGACAGGTGAAGAGAGGCCAGAGGTGAGTTTTATGTGAGAGGGCAGGTCCTCCCCAGGGGACAGCATGCAAATCCCCTGGTGGGTGTGGCAGAGTGGAAAGAGCCAAAGACAAGGACACAAGTTCCTCTCCTGTGAGCAAAGTCCCTTCAAATGTCTTCTGTGCTTGGAAGGAAACCAACAGAGACAAATTCCTTACTGCTGAGTGGGAAGAAGGATCTAAGTGTCTGGGAAGACACAGTGCTCATAGCCCCGCCCTTCTGAGAAAGCTCCAGAGACCCTGAAGATGGGGACTTGAGTGACCTAAGGCAGGTTCTGGCAGGTGAATGGCCATCCTGCTGGGATCCTCTCAGCTACTGTCCAGGAGGAAACAGAGCTGCCCCACTCGGGCTGATCGGCAGAGTATTTCCAAACCACAGGATGAACTAGAGAGAGTTCTAGAGCCTCTGGTATCTACTGTTTCCAGGGTAATGGTTTAGACAATTTAAAAATGGCCAAATAATGAATTAAACTTATCCTGGGACCTTTCAGAAGATGAAAGTGAAAAGCAGGAAGAAAAGAATCACTCTCAGGTAGAGAGCTAGCAGCCCTGCTGAGGAGACTAGGAAAGGAGAATTTCATGTTTCAGACCGTGAGTGTGCAGTTTGTGGTAACCATTGTTACATCGTGGTGTGTATACTGTCATTCTTGTCTCTTTCCCTCAGGATATTTAGGTAGGTAGATAGATAGATAGATAGATAGATAGATACATATATAGAAAGACAGACAAGACATACCATGTTACATATGAGATATGGATACTCACACAAACACAGAGCACCCCAAATCAAAGAGATTTCTTAAGGAAAGCAATTTCTAAGTGTATTTGTCAATGTTTCATTTTGTAATATTACATTTTGTTTATTATTGTTTTCTTTTTGATGTTTAGCACATCCTTTTATATATGGAGTACATAACCTGTGTATGTCAGAGGTTTTGGGGTCCTGGTAGTTCTGTGTGAGAAGCTGAGTCTCGCACTGGTTTATGTTAGGCGGCAACAACCATGAGTCCGTGAGTTCAAAATCAGATTCTATGCGTGTGAAGAGCAAAACTGGGAAACTATTCTAATGTGTGGGTGTAACCTGGGTCTATGTCTCGTCTGCTTTGGATTCTGTGTGTGTCTCTCTCAGCCTTTCAATACTCAAGTATGTGTGTGTATGTGTGTTGTGTGTGCATGGGCACATATGTGGGCATGTATAGGATCTATCTTTGTTTATCACTGGCCATTGCTATAAACATTAAAAACGAAAATGAAGGAAACTGTCACATTGCCTAGTGCGACTCACAACACACTAGTTAGCGTGCAGTTGTGAAGTTCTCCCAGTGGATGGCAGAGTAGTATAAGTCAAGAAACCCACATTCATCTATTGAATGGGATGCTTGCGGTTTCTAGGTAACAACAGGATATTACAAGCCAGGTCAGATTTTATTGTTTTTAGACAAAACGTCAAGGAAATGTTAGAAGAGAAAAAAGGGGCCGGTATACAGTAGCCAAATTATTTTTTAAACAAGTGATTTAAACGTCTTACAGAGAATTTAGGTAGGGTAGTGAAATAACCCCCCCTGTAAACTTATTACCCCTGTAGAAACATTTGGTCCACATGCCCCCTTTCTGTCTCTCTACCTTCAGCTCTACTTCTTAGTATATTGATGTTCAGTGGTCAGCCTCGCTTACTGGGGAAGCAAATGCACAGAAAGGTGGTGGATGAGCAGCAGGATTTTTGGATGATTCTCTTTTGTAACCAGTGTAATCTTAAAAAAAGGAAAAGAAAGAAAGAAACTAGATGTAATGATTTCCCTGTTTACAACTGTTCAAACATTTCGCATTGCAGTTACAAACTCCTTGTCACATCCTCCTAAAACCTACACACATGGTTCTCATTTTGATTTCAATTAAAATGTGATTTGAATCCCCTGGGGAACGCTAAAAACTTATGATGCCTGGTTTCGACTTCTGGAGGTTCTAATGACACTGGTGGGTGGTCACTGGCCTCTGGGATTTTTCATGTACTCTCTGGGTCATTCCAGCGTGCTGTGACCTGAGCCCTGGCTACTGTCTGACTGCGTTTCTTCCCACACTCCCTCTCCTTTTGCTCCATTCCCCAGGCCTCCTTTCTGATCTTTGTGTTGAGTCCTTTCTCCCCTCAGGAGGACCCAGTGCCTTCTCGCTACTGAGCCAGATGCCACCAACCCTTCCATGGCAACCCCAGATTCCATCTCTGTTAGGATCCTGGCCCCTGGGGTCCTCTTTCCTATCAGGAATCTGGAACTTTGTAGGGCTGGGAGTAGAACAAATAGAATCTTTCATACCTGGTTGTAATTATAAACATGTGCATCTTTAGATATCAATTACAATATTCACGGAGCTAATTTTGTCTTCACAGTGAAGGTGTGAAAGGGTGAGTTTTAAAAGTCCTTTATGCAGAATCAGGACCAGAGTGAGGCTGGTGAGGTCCTTGCCCCAGGCACAAAACTTAAGGAGATATATATGGAGATACATGTATATGGATATATAGATAACCTGTCTCAGCAATTCAGATAAAATAATATTTTAATGCCAATTTAAAAGTAAAATTTTAGGAAAAAATGCATGATAAAAAAAATACAAGAACTGGAAGTAAAGACTGGATCTACCTGGTGGATAAAGACATGCCAGTGGGGACTGTTTGCTTTGTGTCTGTAGGACACCTGAAACACTTTGGTGCTGTGCCCGTTCTTAGGTGGTGTTTCTCAAGCAAGGGCGGGAGGGATTTTCAGAAGCATCAAATTTGTGATGAGAATATTTTATAGTAAAGTGCAAATGGACCAATCATGGAAAAGAATGCCATATTTCTCTGAAGGTTTAAAAGAAATTTTTAAAAAACTGAAGATGTGTTTCCTCAGAAAGCTGTAGGGTAAATACTCAGAGTCCTGGAGATACCCATTTTGTTTATTCTGCCATGAGGCGTGGTCAGCGAGGGTGAGAGGCAGTCAGGGGGCTTGTAATTCCAGAACATCAGGGGCACCTGGGGGCTCAGTAGGTTAAGCAGCTGACTTAGGCTCAGGTCATGATCCCAGGGTTCCTGGGATCGGGCTCTATACTGACAGTGTGGAACCTGCTTGGTATTCCCTCTCTCTCTGCCCCTTCCTGGCTTATGTTCTCTTTCAAAATAAACAAATAAACTAAAAAAAAAAAAAAAAGGAAATACAATTGGGTTTTTCCCTTAAATCTTTTCCCCAAGGGGAGAGACTTGGAGAATACAGACATGTCCCACACTGTCCCCCTAGATTTCCCATGTATGCAGTCCAGCAGTTGAGTCCTACCCCATGAGAGCTTTGAAAAATAAGAGAAGTAGTAAGAATGGTAAGGAAAGGACAGTGTGGAGGCAGAACCGAGTGCCATGCCTGGCATTCTCACAGGCTGAAGTGATGGCACCTGAGGGATGTGAAGAGTGTTATCCATCAGGATCCTCCAGAGACATAGAACCAGTGAGACATCCGTGGAGAGAGAGAATTTGAGAATTGAAGGGTGTGGGGCTGGCGAGTCCAGAATCTGTACAGCAGGCTGGCAGGCTGGAAATTCAGGTCAGTGTTGATATTGCAGCCTTGAGTGGGGAATCTGTGGGCTGGAAACTCAGGTGGAGTTTCTACTGTTGCATCTTAAGGAAGAATCTCTTCTCCTTTGGGAAACCTCAGTCTTGCTTCTTAAAGCCTTCAAGTGATTAGACCAGGGCCCCTCCCTCATTAGGGAGATTAATCTGTATTATGCAAGGTGTACACATTTAAATGTTAGTCACACCAAAACCTACCTTCAGGACAACATCTAAGCTGGCACTGGACCACACACCTGGGCGCCATAGCCTAGTTAAGGTGACACGTAACGTTCACCATCACTAGGGGCAAACTGGGGGGCTGAGTGTTGGGAGACTTGACCCTTTGTGTGGATGAGGTTGGATCCCAAGCTAAGGTCCACTTGATACAGAGCATAGCTGGGTCTTAGGAAATTTCTCAGGCCAAGAAGTGGTGCAGAGCTTCATGGACACCCATAGAACATTCGACCGAATGCCTGACCGAGTAAGCATCAGGCATTCGCCGCACTCAGAGAAAAGACTGGAAGAGTTTCAGTAGCTGGCCTTGCAGTAGACCTGTAGCCACGAAAACCCCTTCCCTCCTTATGGTGACGCACGCTCAGTTTCTTAAGGGAATTGCACGCCCCCCCCCCCCACCTCTCTTTCCTCTGCTGGAGAGTGAATGACAGGACTAGGAGCAGGCAACCCTGAGCTGACTTCTCAAACCGTTGGATGGAACTAAATTTTCTTTTCCTTTTTTCTTTTCCTCTTTTCTTTCTTTCTTTCTTTCTTTCTTTCTTTCTTTCTTTCTTCCTTTCTTTCTTTCTTTCTTTTTATTAATTCTTGAGAGAGAGAGAGAGAAACAGAGAATGTTAACATGATAGGGGCAGGGAGAGTAGTACAGAGGATTGAAAGCAGACTCAGTGCTGACTGCAGGGAGCCCAATGTGGGGCTGGAGACAGATAGCGGGCTTGAACTCAATGAACCTCGGGATCATGATCTGAGCCAAAGTCAGATGCTTAACTGACTGAGTCACCCAGGTGCCCTGGAACTAAACTTTCTTGAAGGAACCTAGGGTTTATTAATTGGCTAATGTAACACAAAATGGAAATATTGAACTGAAAATAGAATAACTAAAATTCAGGATTCAGACTTCCCATAGCTCAAATTAGGGTCCCACTTTTCTCCCTACATGAGTAAGTTCTGAGCCTGTGTCCCATCTCTCTGGCCCTTTGCACAGCCCCTCAACCGAGCTCAAGGGCTTTCAGTCCCTTAAAGATATGGTGGATAAAAATGGCTTTAGAGTCCCAATATCTTTGGTCAGAGATTTTAAAAAACTTTGGTCCAAAGTTCTCCATTTTCTTCTCATGCCTTCCATTCCTTTCCCCCTCCCACCTCCCTTGGTCCCTCACTTCCATTCTCCATCCCTTCCTTCCTCTCTCATTCCCTTTCTTCCATTGTTTATTGTTTCCTAGCACATTTTATAATTTTACTAGGATTATTGATATGAAGAGCCTAGTTCATCATTTCTAGAAACTCAACCCATGTAACAATATTCTTGAATTTCAAATAGAAGCTCGTGATTGAACTCATAGTTCTTTGTCATTTTTGAACTTCTAAGCTGTTCTGAGAATTTATGAGCTGACTTTTGTGTTTCTAATCCTACAGCTATAGTTTTAGTGATATTTTTGGCTCTTGAAATTTTCATTCAATACTTTCATAACCAACTGTTGATGTACTTTGCATCTCTCCTCACCAGTTGCTTTGCATAGACCCCTCCAGGCCCAGACCAGCTGCTCAATTGGATAAAAGGGGCTTTTGCCATGTAAGCTGAGCTGCGTCTGGCAGGCAGGGACAGCAAGATGGTGAAACAGAGGCAGGTCCTCATATCCTTGCTTTTGTGGGTCTCAGGTGAGAAATTTCAGATTTGCCACATTACTTTCAAGTAGTCTCATCTTTGAGTTAAAAATGTTTTTACGACATAATGAGAAATACTGGGTATTTCCAAACTAGACCCAATTATGCGCTGACAGGTGCACCGCTTTTCAAATGACATATTTCAGGGAGTCTGCAATACAGTGCGTGTGTCTCATCATTATCTGCTCTGATTGCAGGTGCCTGCGGGGCGGTCACGATGACGCAGTCTCCAGGCTCCCTGGCTGTGTCTCTGGGTCAGCGCGTCACCCTGAACTGCAGGGCCAGTCAGGGTGTTAGCAAGTGGGTAGCCTGGTACCAACAGAAACCCGGGCAGAGTCCTAAGCTGCTCATCTACTATGCATCTAACCGGGCATCTGGAGTCCCTGACCGATTCAGCGGCAGTGGGTCTGGGACAGATTTCACCCTCACCATCAGCAACCTCCAGGCTGAAGACGTGGCGACTTATTACTGTCAGCAGTATGATAGCTCTCCTCCCACAGTGCTGCAGCCTCATACCCAAACCTCCTCCCCAGGGCCGTGGGTCAGGGGGGCTGTGCTATGCCAGCTGCTTCCTCCCTGCTCAGCCCTGAACACGCATGTTCCTGTGTCTGCCCCAGAAGCCACCTCTCCCCATTACTCCTTACAGGGCTGTTTAAGGCCCAGGTGAAGTTAGGGGAAGGCTTCTTCTGGATCCCTTTTAGTGGGAGAGTAATGAACACAAAAGATGTCTTGGAGAAGATGTCAGTTTTTGTGTCTCAGGAACTGGCGTGTTTTGCACACACAGATGGCATAATTGAGCCAGGAAGGTTTGTCTCCAGCCTTTGGCGAAGAGTCTGGTGAATTTCACACCCTGATGGATGAATTCTCTCTTCCCTGTGCCTCCTTGACTCTGGAACATTTCTCTTTTATTTCCTCCTTCTCTGGGTCTCCTTCCTTCACCCACAGTCACTAGAGCAGCTTCTAGTCCAGCCAGAGACGTTGTCCAGGGCTCCCCTGCTATGGATCCTGCAATCCTGAGTCCCAGGTGAGAGGGGAGCACATGGAGAGATGTTGGCCATGAAGCTTTTGGTGTCTCTGGGATCTTGGTGTCTGAAATTAAAACGTTTGTTTAGTTTTTCAGTTTCCCAGTTACCTTTTGTTTTCTGGTTACTCAGCGTGTCATCCATGACTTTGACTACAAGGGTCAGCAATGACGTTAGCCTACACTGCTGGGAGCCACATTGGCCTTGCTGGATGACACAGTCACAGTGAGGAATGTCATACATTTGCACAGCTCCTGCCGTGAGAGGCAAATCTGGTATCTCCTTCTACTACCACTGCTCATGTGAAACTAAGCCTGTTGTCATTTATTAGGCCTTACAGCGTTCCAAATCAGACCGATATTCTCCACACAGCTACCCCATAAGAAAAACATTTTCCTGTTCCTGCAGAAGAGAATTTGGATCAAATTAGTATAAATGTTTGGCAAAAGGCTCTTCCAATGAGCCTGTAGACCCAAAACATAGACCTGAAGGGGTTAAAAACACAAACATTGCATCTGAGTCTGGCCCTGATAAAAGGAGCCTAATTTGGAAATAAGAATTAAATGCAAGGTCTAAAAATTAATTCATTTGAATCTGGTCCAAAGAAAATTGGAGCTTAACTCGGAGATTAGAAGTAGAAACAGGTCAGAACATGATCCCCTCCCAGAGTCCACAGTCGACAAATCTCCTCCCTTTTACTGACTTCAGTTATGAGAAGGATAAGAATGTGGGAAACCCATGTCCAAGGCCAACACACATAGGCCCCCATTGTGCTTACATCAAAAAAAGGACCTTGTCGAGCAAAGTGGTATTATACATTTTTTTCTCTTTTCTTTTTCTCTCTTGTAGTTTATAAGCCAATCACAATAACTTTTACCCTGTCTATAGACAAATTAACCTATATTTTAATCTTAGCTTTACTAACCTTAGTAATATGGATGTTAATCCTGTTTTCTACTAAAATCATCCTGTTATAATCTTGGTTATAAAATTTACTCAACTTCACTTAAGTACCTTACATGATTTGGTTGTAACTTGTTAATTAAAAAACGAAGTCATAAATATTGTTCAATAGCCAACCCATACATAACAAGATAGGTTTGCTACTTTCTTAATCTGGGAGACTGGTGCCAGGAATGAATGGGATGGTTCTACAGAACACTTCTGTAGAACTTGTTTCTGTACACTTTTGATGATTAATGCACCTTATCTCTAAAAATTAGTCACTGTGAACAATTCCTATTTTCTGATGTCATGTTATTGCTTGATCAATAAAAAAAGACACCAAAGCAGACGAAGCATAGATGGCCACCTGGAGATCAGGAAAGAAACTTGGGGCTCTCTCATCCCCCTCTCCTGGCGACACTGTCCATCTGTTGAGGACCCCCGGACCTGCAGGGGCTGGACTCAGGCACTACACTGGGGTGATCTCAGTGCATCTGTTCAGTTTGTTGTGTCTGTCATTCCAGGCTCCACCGGGGGCACTGTGCTCTGATTTCTCATCTCTAGGAGAGTTTTGTGCGACTGATTACTCTAGACGAGTACGGCCTCAGTGCACCATTGAACACACAGCAGGTCTTCAAGCGTTCAGCAAATGGCAATAGACCGTTGTTGTAGCTGTTTGTTAATATTAAGAGTAGCAGCAGGAGCAGTATTTCTTGGATATAGGCTCCTCTTTTTTTTTTTTTTTTTTTTTTTTGCCAAGTTCTCAGAGTGTATCTCAGAGATGGGATTCAAAGACCACCTGTGGATAAATTCCTTTAGAGGTGTCACCTAGAGATCCCAATATTAGATTAATTGAAGGTTTGAGGGTTTGGGATTGTCAAGAAAGGAAGGTTTGGAAGGACACAGTCCCTTGCAGGTCCTCGACCTTGAGCCCGGCAAGCCCTTCCCCAGAGCACACCCTGCCCCGATGATCAGAGGGCAGGGCACAGTGCGGCTGCTGGAACCCCTGACAGTTGTCTCCGCACTAGCAGCCCTGCGGGGGAAGGTTTATGCTCGGGGCTGCATCACCGTGGGAGGAAGTGCATAACCTTGCTGGCAGAAGTAACTGGCGGCGTCATTGGCCTCGACTGTGTTGATTGTGAGGGTGAATTCTCTGTCAGACTGAGTCGCAGAGAACCGGGCTGGGGCACCAGCCTCTCGGTTATCGGCATCATAGATGATAAGCTTGGGAGGCTGGCCCGGTTTCTGCTGATACCAGCTTAAGTCATCACTAATGCTCTCGCTGGCCCTGCAGGTGATGGACACGCTGTCTCTCAGGGACACAGAGAGATGGGCCGGAGACTGAGTCAGCTCAGCTGTGCCACTGGCAGCTGGGAAGGAAAGAAAACAAAGTCACCATGGTTTACTAGATCCCACTCCATTTCCTCCCAGAAGGTTCTGGTTGTCCTGGTCCCCTAACCTGAGAGCACCTGGGTCTCTGAGGGGAGGGGATATCCTGGGTCAGAGCCCTGGGGAGACCCCACAGTCAGGCAGAGAGTACTGCCACCATCTCAGGG
>NC_043703.1:128090745-128100442 GCF_006229205.1 Suricata suricatta
GTGCCACTGGCAGCTGGGAAGGAAAGAAAACAAAGTCACCATGGTTTACTAGATCCCACTCCATTTCCTCCCAGAAGGTTCTGGTTGTCCTGGTCCCCTAACCTGAGAGCACCTGGGTCTCTGAGGGGAGGGGATATCCTGGGTCAGAGCCCTGGGGAGACCCCACAGTCAGGCAGAGAGTACTGCCACCATCTCAGGGATGTCCCCTGAACTGCCCTCACCTGGGAGGCAGGACAGCAGAAGGCAGAGGACCTGGGTCAGGACACTCATGTTCAAGGCAAGGCCTGCCTGAGGCTGTTTTTTGCCCTGAATCACTGAGCCGCCTATTTGTGGGGCTTCTGAAGAGCAGAAATGTGGATTCTCTGGGGAAAACATGCAAATGAGTGAGGGGTTGGGCGGGTCTGGCCGAGGCTGCCAAACCAGGGCACCTGTAGGGCACAGTGTCTCCTGGGGCTTCTCATCGGACGCGGGGTTCACGTCCAGTCCCCGAGGAGCTTCTCCCCCGTGTTTGTAAGAAGAAAGCATCTCTGACTTTTCTGATCCTTATTTGTCCACAAGGTTTAAGAGTTTGTAATTGGAATAGAGGATGCACTTTTTCAAAAAAATATAATTTATCGTCAGGTTGGCTAGCCTCCAGAGTATACACAGTGTGCTCTTGGTCTTGGGAGTACATTCTCGGGATTCATCGCTTACATCCAACACCAAGGGCTCATCCCAACAAGTGCCCTCCTCAATGCCCATCACCCATTTTTGAGGATGCACCTTCTAAGAATGAGAAGAAAAGTCAGGTGGCTAAGATTTAAGCTTTGATATGAATATATTAAAACCATCTTCTAGACATGGGTGTGAAATATTGGTTCTAGTTCATTACGTAGAATAGATATTATGGGCTACAGGGGGTGGGGGGGGAAGAGGGAGGGAAAGGGCTGATGTGATCGCAGCAAGCCCACGCTCCTCCTCTGCAGCACTGGGCAGTGGAGAAGGCTCCCTGCTTCTGAGCACCTGTTTCCATGGATGCTCTCCTTCCTTTTAATTACAATTTTTTAAAGTATGTATTTACTTTGAGAGGGAGTGGGTAAGCAAGCAGGGAGGGACAGAGAGAGAGGGAGATTGCCAAGCAGGTGCCACACTGTCGTCATGGAGCCTGATGTGGGGCTTGAACTCACGAATTGTGAGACGATGACCTGAGCCACGCATAAAGTCAGATGCTCAACTGACTGAGCCACTCAGGTTCCTGTGAATTTAATTTTAGAGGAGTGCCTGGTGGCTCCATCTGTTGAGCATCCAACTTCAGCCCAGGTCATGGTCTCACAGCTCTGTCAGCTCTGCACAGACACCTCAGAACCTGGACCCTCCTGATTCTGTGTCTCCCTCTCTCTCTAGCCCTCCACCACTCCTGCTCAGTCTCTCCTT
This sequence comes from Suricata suricatta, assembly GCF_006229205.1. NCBI lineage: Eukaryota > Metazoa > Chordata > Mammalia > Carnivora > Herpestidae > Suricata > Suricata suricatta. The sequence continues at coordinate 128,092,159 of NC_043703.1, forward strand.
CTCTCTCTTTCTCTCAAAAATAAATAAAAGTTAAAAAAATTTTTTAAATTTAGATATAAATGTATACAATGATATTTTAGTGTTTTGTCTGACATTTTCTGCAATATAATCATACAAAATACATGAAACTGAAAGTAGCTTCATATTTGCATGAAATTCAAAACACCTGTCGAATGCATTCTATCAGTCTCTTCAATTACAAAAAAAATAATTTCAAAATTGTGTAATGATTGTTTAGTTCAAAACTTCGTATAAAATAGTGTTCTATTCCATCAAATATGACAGTATTGAAATTTACGTTTTACTTTTTTTAAGCTTGTTTTTCTTTTTTGAGAGAGGAGGAGGGAGGAGAGGAGAGAGAGAGGGAGAGAGAGAGAGAGAAAAGGAGAGAGAGAGAGAGGGAGAGAGAGAGAGAGAGAGAGAATCCCAAGCAGGCTCCACACTCTCAGCACAGAGCCTGATGCAGGGCTTGATCTCACAAATCTTGAGGTCATGTCCTGAGCCCCAAACAAGAGTTGGATACATCAAATGTGCCTCCCTGTGTCCCTATTTCTATGCATTTTCAACAGAATATACAATTCAGATTCTTTTTCAGATAAGATTATGTGCTGTTAAACTAATGTATTTCTGTGTGGCACGAAACCTTTGTTGGCATTAGAGTACCAAATTCGTCATTTCACAAGTAATATTTAGGCTAAATGGTCTTAACATGTTACCTTTTGGAAAAAAATTCCGATCATTCCGCATCCTTCCTGTGCTACATGATGTGCATTTTGCGCTCTGCCTCTTTCAGGTTACTTTGAATGCTCAGAACCCACTTTGAAATTCCTAGAACTCCAGTTTTCTCTCGGAAAAAGGGAATCGAGACAAATAAAAACTTCTAGGATTGGGTTGTTTTGTGTGCGCGCATATGCATTTGTGTCGTTGTTGTTGTTTTACTGCAGTAGAGTTGCTACTCAACGTTACAGTGGTTTCTGGTGCACAACACAGTGATGTGACAATCTGTATGCAGGGCCAGGCCCGCCATGACTGCAGCTACCATCTGTTTCTGTACTCTGCCTTGCAGTGTCAGGTTAGAAGCCTGTACCTTCCACTCCTATTCAGCCCTTTTGCCCTCCCCCATCCCCTCCGTCTCCTTCTCCTGTGGCAACCACCAGATTGTTCTCTGTATTCATGGGTCAGTTCTGCTTTTGTTTGGTTAGTGTGTGATTTTAGTTTTTCGGATTTCATATAAATGAAATCTCTTGGCATTTTGTTATTCTCTGTCTGACTTATTTCACAGCCCATCAAACCCTCACAGTCTGTCCATGTTGTCAAAAACGGCAAGATTCCGTTCTTCTTTGTTGCTTAGTAAACTTCCATTGTGTACACAGACCACATTTCGTTTATGGGATTAGGGGCACTCATGTGCTATGAGTTTACAAAAGTCTATTTTGGTGCAGAAACACCAAACCCTTTTGGTAATCATTCTCAGCCATGTTTGCTGTGGTAATAGTGTATATGTAATGCTGTCTAAAGAACATAGAAAAAGAGAGGTTAGTGTAACTTATAAAGTAGGGGTTCAGAAAGTGGGAAAGTACAAACAATAACCCTAAAGAATACCAAATATTATTGTATCGTATTAACAATACAAAATATACCAAAAATTGTTAGCCTCAAAATGTATCCAAGTTGTGTTGTCACACATATGTCTCCATTTGCTGACTCTTCAGCTGACTCCATGTCCCTGACCCATGCACACAGGCGGGGAGGGTGTGGATGGGGTGCAGGTCCGCTCTCCCTTCCCTCGTACTGCTCAGCGGGCACATCCGTCACCTCGTCCCGGTGCGGGTCACGCTGCGCTGGGCTGGTGCAGCTGAGGGGCCGTGACACGGTCCAGAGCCCTCAGCTGCACGTGATGCCCTGACGTCTCCAGCATCTGCCTCTCGGGGCCACGGAGACTCTGCTGTGTCTGCTCCCCACTCAAGTAACACGTGTGGAGGGTGGTGACGCGCCAGACAGAGAGGTTTGTGTTCGGGGCTGAACCACGAGGCTTGTTGTACCTTGGATGCAGTAATAAACCCCGAGGTGCTCAGCCTCCACCCTGCTGATTCTCAGGGTGAAATCTGTCCCTGACTCGCTGCCACTGAACCTGTCTGGGACCCCAGAGGCCCGGTTGGAAATCAGACAGATGAGGTTGGAAATCAGATAGATGAGGAGCCCTGGAGACTGGCCTGGCTTCTGGTACCAATATAAATAGGTGTATCCATCACTGTGCAGGAGGCTCTGACTGGCCCTGCAGGACATGGAGGCCGGCTCTCCCAGGGTGACGGGCAGGTACAGAGGGGTCTGCATCAGCACACATCCCCACTGGATCCTAAAATAATGAGAGTGAAGTGAAGGTCATGCAGAAATATTATGAGCCATTTTTATAATTTAATTTATTTATATTTCAGGGTAAATCATTTTTGAGATATGATTCCTACTCTAAATATACATAATATAAGGACAGCCCAAGAATTGCAGGCACAAAGTAACCACTTTCTTGTCCAGCTTCTCACTAAAGCACTGTTCCTTGATCCTTTCAGTTTCTTCTGGAATTTCCCCTTCTGGAGGGCAGTCCCATGGGTGGGTACACAGAGTACACACGGGGAGCAGGAGTGCCCCCAGAGCTCTGCCCCCACACCCCGTGATCCTCTCTCACCCCCTCCGCCCTCACCTGGGTACCAGAGCACCAGCTGCCCCAGCAGCTGAGCAGGGAACCTCATTGTAAGAAGCAGAACTGATGAGTCCTGACAGGTGAAGCGAAGGTCAGAGCTGAGCTTTGTCAGAGGGCAGGTCCTCCCCAGGGGACAGCATGCAAATCCCCTGGTGGGTGTGGCAGAGTGGAAAGAGCCAAAGGCAGGGGAACCTCTCCTGTGAGCAAAGAACCTTCAAATGTCTTCTGTGCTTGGAGGGAAACCAACAGAGACAAATCCCTTACTGCTGAGTGGGAAGAAGGACCTAAGTGTCTGGGAAGACACAGTGCTCACAGCCCCGCCCTTCTGAGAAAGTTCCAGAGACCCTGAAGATGGGGACTTGAGTGTCCTGAGTCTGTTTCTGGCAGGTGAATTGCCATCCTGCTGGGATCCTCTCAGCTACTGTCCAGGAGGAAACAGAGCCACCCCACTCTGGCTGATCGGCAGAGTATCTCCAAACCACAGGATGAACTAGAGAGAGTTCTAGAGCCTCTGGTATCTGCTGTTTCCAGGTTAATGGTCTAGACAATTGAAAAATGGTCAAGTAATGAATTAAACTTACCCTGAGACCTCTTGAGAAGATGAAAGTGAGAAGCAGGAAAAAAAAAGAATATCTCCCAGGTAGAGAGCTAGTAGCCCTGCTGAGGAGACTAGGAAAGGAGAATTTCGTGTTTCAGGCCGTGAGTGTGCAGTTTGTGGTAACCATTTGTTACACCGTGGTGTGTAATCTGTCATTCTTCTCTTTTTCCCCCAGGATATTTATGTAGTAAATAAATAGATTGATAGATAGATAGATAGATAGATAGATAGATAGACAGATAGATAAATAGATACATATATAGATAGGCAGACAAACTTACCACATAGTACATATGAGATATGGATACTCACACAAACACAGAGGACCCCAAATCAGACTTCTTAAGGAAAGCTATTTCCAAGTGGATTAGACAATGTTTCATTTTGTAATATATCATTTTGTTAATTATTGTTTTCTTTTTGATGCTTAGCAAATTGTTTTATATATGGAGTACACAACCAGTGTGTGTCAGAGGTTTTGGGGTCCTGGTAGTTCTGTGTGAGAAGCTGAGTCTCGCACTGGTTTATGTTAGGCAGCAACAACCATGAGTCCGTGAGTTCAAAAACAGATTCTGTGTGTGTGGATAGCAAAACTGGGAAATTATTCTAATGTCTGGGTGTAACCTGTGTCTATGACTCGCCTCTTTGGATTCTGTGTGTGTCTCTCTCGGCCCCTCCATACTCAAGTATGTGTGTGTTTGTGTGTGTGTTGTGTGTGCACGAGCACATATGTGGGCATGTATATGATCTATCTTTGTTTATCACCGGCCATTGCTATAAACATTAAAACGAAAATGAAGGAAACAGTATCACATTGCCTAGTGCGACTCACAACACACCACTGAGGGTGCAGTTGTGAAGTTCTGCCAGAAGATGGCAGTGTTGTATAAGCCCACAAACCTACAAACATCTAATGGGATGATTGAGGCTTCCAGGTAACAACAGGATATTACAAGCCAGGTCAGATTTTATTGTTTTTAGAGAAAAAGTCATGGAAATGTTAGAAGAGAAAAAAGGGGCAGGTATAGAGCAGTCAAATTATTTTTTAAATAAGTGATTTATAAGTCTTACAGAGAATTTAGGTAGGGCTGTAAAATAAACCCCCTGTAAACTTATTACCCCTGTAGAAACATTTGGTCCACCTGCCCCCTTTCTATCTCTCTACCTCCAGCTCTACTTCTTAGTATATATTGATCTTCAGTGGTCAGCCTCACTTACCGGGAAAGCAAATGTACAGGATGGTGGTTGATGAGCAGCAGGACTTTTAGATGATTCTCTTTTGTAAAAACGAACGAAGGAACGAACGAATGAAAGAGAAAGAAAGAAAGAAAGAAAGAAAGAAAGAAAGAAAGAAAGAAAGAAAGAAAGAAAGAAAGGAAGGAAGGAAGGAAGGAAGGAAGGAAGGAAGGAAGGAAGAAAGAAAGAAACTAGATGTGAATGATATCCTTGTTTAAGACTCTACAAAGATTTCGCATTCCAGTTACAAACACCTTGTCACAACCTCCTAGGCCTACACCCGTGGTTCTCAGTTTTGGCCACTGTGATTGGAATCCCCTGGGGAACATTAAAAACTATTGATGCTTGGATTTGACCCCTGGAGGTTCTAATGACACTGGTCTGGGTGGTCACTGGCCACCGGGATTTTTCATGAACTCTCCGGCTCATTCCAGCGTGCTGTGACCTGAGCCCTGGCTACTGTCTGACTGCGTTTCTTACCACTCTCCCCCTCCATTTGCTCCCTCCCCAGGCCTCCTTTCTGATCTTTGTGTTGAGTCCTTTCTCCCCTCAGGAAGACCCAGTCCCTATTGCTACTGAGCCAGATGAGCCAGATGCCACCAACCCTTCCATGCCAACCCCAGATTCCATCTCTGATAGGATCCTGGCCCCTGGGGTTCTCTTTCCTATCAGGAATATGGAACATTGGCGAGCTGGGAGTTTAACATTAGAAAATTTCATCCCTGGTTGTACTTATAAACCTGTGCATCTTTAGATATCAATTACAATATTCGCGGGGCTAATATTGTCTCCACAGTGAAGATGTGTAAGTCTGAGGTATTAAAAGTCCTTCATGCAGGATCAGGACCAGAGTGAGGCTGTGCGGTCCTTGCCCCAGGCACAGAGCTTAAGGAGCTATGTATGGAGATATATGTTTATGGATATATATATCACCCATATCGGTAGCTCAGATAAAATAATATTTTAATGCAGACTTAAAAATCAAAATTTATGCCAAAAATGCATGATAAGAAATACAAGAACTGGAAGTAAAGACTGGATCTACCCTGTGGATAAAGACATGCCAGCGGGGACTGTTTGCTCTGTGGCTGCAGGACACCTGAGAGACTTTGGTGCTGTGCCCTTTCGTGGCTGGTGTTTCTCAAGCAAGGGCAGGAGGGAGTTTCAGAAGCATCAAATTTGTGATGAGAATATTTCCCAGTAAAGTGCAAATAGACCAATCGTGGGAAAAAATGCCGTGTCTCTGAAGGTTTTAAAAGAAATTGAAAAAAACTGAAGAAATGTTCCCTCAGAAAGCTGTAGGGTAGGTACTCAGAATCCTGGAGATACCCATTTTGTTGATTCTGCTATGAGGCGTGGTCAGCGAGGGTGAGAGGCAGTCAGGGGGCTTGTAATTCCAGATCATCAGGGGCACCTGGGGGGCTCAGTAGGTTAAGCAGCTGACTTAGGCTCAGGTCATGATCACAGGGCTCCTGGGTTTGATCCCCCCATCGGGCTCTATACTGACAGTGTGGAGCCTGCTTGGTATTCCCTCTCTGTCTGCCCCTTCTTGGCTTATGCTTTCTCTCAAAATAAATAAATAAACTGAAAAAAACACAGTTGGATTTTCCCTTAAATTTCTTCCTCAAGGGGAGAGACTAGGAGAGTACAGGCATGTCCCACACTGTCCCCCTAGATTTCCCATGTATGCAGTCCAGCAGTTGAGTCCTACCCCATGAGAGCTTTGAAAAATAAGAGAAGTAGTAAGAATGGTAAGGAAAGGACAGTGTGGAGGCAGAACCGAGTGCCATGCCTGGCATTCTCACAGGCTGAAGTGATGGCACCTGAGGGATGTGAAGAGTGTTATCCATCAGGATCCTCCAGAGACATAGAACCAGTGAGATATCCGTGGAGAGAGAGAATTTGAGAATTGAAGGGTGTGGGGTTGGAGAGTCCAGAATCTGTAGAGCAGGCTGGCAGGCTGGAAATTCAGGTCAGGGTTGATATTGCAGCCTTGAGTGGGGAATCTGTGGGCTGGAAACTCAGGTGGAGTTTCTACTGTTGCATCTTAAGGAAGAATCTCTTCTCCTTTGGGAAACCTCAGTCTTGCTTCTTAAAGCCTTCAAGTGATTGGACCAGGGCCCTCCCTCATTATGGAGGGTAATTTGTATTGTGCAATGTCTCCAAATTTAAAAGTTAATCACACCAAAACCTACCTTCAGGACCACATCTAAACTGGCACTGGACCACACACCTGGGCACCATAGCCTAGTTAGATGACAGGTAAAATTCACCATCACTAGGGGCAACCTGGTGGGCTGAGTGATTGGAGACCCTTTGCGAGGGCGAGGTATGGATCCCCAGCTAAGGTCTACATGATACAGAGCATCGCTGGGTCTTAGGAAATTATTCAGACCACGAAGTGGTGCAGAGCCTCATGGACACCCATAGAACGTTCGATGTGCCCCCTGACCGAGTAAGCATCAGGCATTTGTCGCACTCAGAGAAAAGACTGGAAGAGTTTCAGTAGCTGGCCTTGCAGTAGACCTGTAGCCACGAAAACCCCTTCCCTCCTTATGGTGACGCACGCTCAGTTTCTTAAAGGAATTGCATGCCCCCCACCCCCTCTCTTTCCTCTGCTGGAGGGTGAATGACAGGACTAGGAGCAGGCAACCCTGAGTGGACTTCTCAAACCATTGGATGGAAGTGAATTTTCTTTCTTTCTTTCTTTCTTTCTTTCTTTCTTTCTTTCTTTCTTTCTTTCTTTCTTTCTTTCTTTCTTCTTTCTTTTTAAATTTATTCTTGAGAGATAGAGACAGAGAATGTGAACATGAGAGGGGCAGAGGGAGGAAGACAGAGGATCCAAAGCAGGCTCAGTGCTGACAGCAGCGAGCCCAGTGTGGGCCTGGAGACAGAATGGGGGCTTGAATTCAATGAACTGTGTGATTATGATCTGAGCCAAAGTCAGATGCTCAGCTGACTGAGCCACACAGGCACCTTGGAACTGAATTTTCTTGAAAGAACCTTGAGATAGTTAATTGGCTAATTTAACATAAAATGAAAATATCGGACTCAAAATAGAATAACTAAAATTCAGGATTCAGACTTCCCTTGGCTCAAACTAGGGTCCCACTTTTCTCCCTACATGAGTAAGTCTGAGCCTGTGTCCCGTCTCTCTGGCCCTTTGCACAGCCCGTCATCTGAGCTCAAGGGCTTGTGGCTCCTTACAGATCTGCAGGATAGAAATGGCTTTAGAGTCCCAATAACTGTTGTCAGAAATTTTTAAAAACATGGGTCCAAATTCTCCATTTTCTTCTTGTGCCTTTCATTCCTGTCCCATCTCCCTGTGTCCATCTCTCCCTTCCTCCCTTCCTTCCACTGTTTGTTTATTGTTTTCCAGAATATTTTATAATTTTACCAGGATCATTGATATGAAGAGTCTATCTCAGCATTTCTAGAAACTGAACCTTTTTAACAATTTTCTGAATTTCAAATAGAAGCTCCTGAATAGATGTTGTAGTGTTTTGTCATTTTAGAACTTCTAAGCTGTTCTAAGAGTTTCTGAGCTGACTTCTGTGTTTCTAGTCTCACAGCTACAGTTTTGGTGATATTTTTGGCTCTTGAAATTTACATTAGGTACTTTCATAACCCACTGCTGAAGCAGTTTGCCTCTTTCCTCACCAGTTGCTTTGCATAGACCCCTCCAGGCCCAGACCAGCTGCTCAGGTTGGATAAAAGGGGCCTTTGCCATGTAAGCTAAGGTGCGTCGGGCA
>NC_043703.1:128100542-128108493 GCF_006229205.1 Suricata suricatta
GGCAGGTCCTCATATCCTTGTTGCTGTGGGTCTCAGGTGAGAAATTTCAGATTTGCCACATTCCTTTCGGAGTAGTATCATTTTAGTACACCACTTTTCAAACAACATATTTCAGGGGGTCTGCGATAAAGTGCATGTGTCTCATCATTATCCGGTCTGATTGCAGGTGCCTGCGGGGCGATCACGATGACGCAGTCCCCAGGCTCCCTGGCTGTGTCTCTGGGTCAGCGCGTCACCTTGAACTGCAGGGCCAGTCAGAGTGTTAGCAAGTGGGTAGCCTGGTACCAGCAGAAACCCGGGCAGCGTCCTAAGCGGCTCATCTACGAAGCATCCACCCGGGCATCTGGAGTCCCCGACCGATTCAGCGGCAGTGGGTCTGGGACAGATTTCACCCTCACCATCAGCAACCTCCAGGCTGAAGACGTGGCGACTTATTACTGTCAGCAGTATAGTAGCTCTCCTCCCACAGTGCTGCAGCCTCGTACACAAACCTCCTCCCCAGGGCCGTGGGGCAGGGAGGCTTGGCTGCACCTGCTGCTTCCTCCCTGCTCAGCCCTGAACATGCATGTGCCATGTCTGCCTGAGAAGCTATCTCTCCTGACTACTCCTTACAGGGCTGTTTAAGGCCCAGGGGAAATAAGGAGGAAGGCTTCTTCTGGATGTTTTTAGTGGAAGATTAGTCAACACAAATGCTATAAAGATGTATTGGAGAAGCTGTCAGGATTTTTTGTGTCTCAGGAAGTGGCGTGTTTTGCACACACAGATGGCATAATTGAGCCAGGAAGGTTTGTCTCTAGCCTTTGGCGAAGGGTCCGGTGAATATTATACCCTGATTGATGAATTCCCTCTTCCCTGTGCCTCCTTGACTCTGGAACTTTTCTCATTTATTTCCTCATTCTCTTGGTCTCCTTCATTCACCTGCAGTCACTAGAGCAGCTTCTAGTCCAGCCATCAGAGACAGAGTCCAGGGCTCCCCTGCTATGGATCCTGCAGTCCTGAGGCCCAGGTGAGGGGGAGCACACGGAGAGATGTTGGCCATGAAGCTTTTGGTGTCTCTGGGCTCTTGGTGGCTGAAATTAAAGCGTTTGGTTAGGTTTTATGTTGTCCAGTTACCTTTTGTTTTCTGGTTACTCAGCGTGTCATCCATGAATTTTACTAAAAGAGTCATCAATGATGTGGGCCTACACTGCTGGGAGCCGCTCGGCCTTGCTGGATGACACAGTCACAGTGAGGAAATGGCAGACGTTTGCACAGCTCCTGCCGTGAGAGGCGAATCTGGTATCTCCTTCTGCTACTCCTGCTCATGTGAAATTAAGCCTGTTGTCATTGATTAGGCCTTACAGCGTTCCAAATCAGACCGGTATTCCCCACACAGCTACCCCATAAGAAAAACATTTTCCTGTCCCTGCAGAAGAGAATTTGGATCAAATCAGTATAAATGTTTGGCAAAAGGCTCTTCCAATGAGACTTGCAGACCCAAAACTTAGACCTGACGGGGTTAAAAACACAAACATTGCATTTGAGTCTGGCCGGGAGAAAAGGAGCTTAAGTTAGAAATAAGAATTAAGTACAAGTTCAGAAACATAGTTCATTTGTGTGGCCCAAAGAAAATTGGAGCTTATCTTTGAGATTAGAAGTAGAAGACAAGGTCAGAACACGATTCCCTCCCAAAGTCTCCTCCCAAAGTCTATGTTCGACAAATCTCTTCCCTTATACTGACTTCAGTTATGAGGATGGATAAGAATGTGGGAATCCCAGGTCCAAGGCCTATACACGTAGGGCCCCCATTGTGCTTACTACAAAAAAAGGGCCTTCTCTAGGAACTTGTTAATAAACATTTTATTTCCTTTTCTTTTTCTCTCTTGTAGTTTATAAGCCAATCACAATAACTCTTAGCCTATCTCTAGACAACTTAACCTATATTTTAATCTTAGCTTTACTAAACTTAGTAATATGTATGTTAATCGTGTTTTCTACTAAAAACATCCTGTTATATTCTTGGTTATAACATTTACTCAACTTCACTTAAGTACATTACATGATTTGGTTGTAACTTGTTAATTAAAAAACAAAATCATAAATATTGGCCAATAACCAACCCATACAAAATAAGATAGGTTTCCTACTTTCTTTTTTTTTAATTTTTAAATGTTGTTTTTTTTTTTTTGATGCAGAGAGAGAGCATGAGAGGGGGAGGGGCAGAGAGAGAGGGAGACACAGAACTGGAAGCAGGCTCCAGGCTCTGAGCTGTCAGCACAGAGCCCGATGCGGGGCTCAAACCCATAAACGTGAGATCATGACCTGAGCCTAAGTCAGAGGCTTAAGCAACTGAGACAACCAGGCACCCCAGTTTGCTACTTTCTTAGTCTGGGAGACTGGTGCCAAGAATGAATTGGATGGTTCTAAAGAATACTTCGGTATAGCTTGTTTCTGTACACTTTCAATGACTGAAGCACCTTATCACTCAAAATTCCTTTTTTCTGATGTCATGTTATTGCTTGATCAATAAAAAAAGACACCAAAGCAGACAGAGCAGAGATGCCCACCTGGAGATCAAGAAAGAAACTTGTGGCTCTCTCATCGTTCTCTCTTGCCAATACCGTTTATCCTTCAGGGACCCCTGCACCTGCTGGAGCTGGACTCTGGCACTACACTGGGATGATCTCAGTGCATCTGTTAAGTTTGTTGTGTGTCTGTCATTCCAGGCTCCACTGGGGGTATTGTGCTGACCCAGTGTCCAGCCTCCCTGCCTTATCACCAGGGCAGAGCGCCACCATTCCTGCAGGGCCAGTCAGAAAGTCAGTGGTACTTGGGGCATTACCAGCAGTATTACCTGGTATCAACAGCAATCAGAGTACTGTCCTAAGATCCTGATCTATGAAGCACCCCAGTGAGAGCCTGGGGTCCCCTCAGGATCAGTGGCAGTGGGTCTGGGACTGAGTTCACCCTACAATTGATCCCGTGGAGGCAGGTGATGCTGCCACTGTCACTGCCAGCAGAGTAAGGAGACTCCTCCCACAGTGCTCTGGGTCTAAAGCAAACTTCTCCATGTGGCTGATCAGTGAGGCTCAACTGCTCCCTCAGATGTTCCTCTCTATGACCCAGGGACTCTGGGGGGTTTGCGTAAAGGGGTCAGGATGTGAAACAGTAGAGTGGCAAGTTGACATGTTTCTGTGTGTGTGTTTTCCACGTAACCTGTTTTATAATTTAATTATATTACTGCAGAGCTTACATAAAAATCCCTCTATGCTTCCTTAGAAACCTGAGAACTGTGAGATAGTGATCTTTGCTCCTTTGATTCAGATTTCTCCGTCTGTGTGTCCTTCTCAAAGCTTGGTTCTCAGATCTGAGTATACTATCCTTTCCTCCTTGCCAATTTTCATGTCCTTTTTCTGATACTCACCATGTACCTGGCCAAGGTTTTCTCTTGTTTCCTTTCTTTTTCCTTCCTTCAATTCTTCAATTCATTTGTTGCTTCTTCCTTCCTTCCTTCCTTCCTTCCTTCCTTCCTTCCTTCCTTCCTTTCCTTCTTTCTTCCTTCCTTTCTTTCTTTTTCTTTCTTTCATTCAAGAGAGAAGGGGAAGGGCAGAGTGAGAGAGAGAGAATCTCAAGGAGTCTCCATGCCCAGTGTGGAGCCTGACACTGGACTTGTTCTTACAAATCATGAGACCATGACCTGAGCCAAAATCAAGAGTCAGATGCCTAACCACCTGAGCCACCCAGGTGTCCTCCTCTCTTTTCCTATTTTCTGTAACATGACAGGGAAGTGGACTCTGGAAGCCTGAGTGTGCACAGTAACAGAGATGGAGGTTCAGTTATCACGTGCCTTCCACCCCTTCCTTGGCCTCCCTTGGGCTTCTGCATCCTCCCCGGGGGGGCGGGGAAGCTCTGACACATAGCCCCCGGTACCATTTCTGTCTGAGCAGATTCCCATTGACTTCTAACTTTGTAACACCATCTCACCACATGGGAGACTTTATTGTTGTATCTGTTTTCTGTTGCTCCACAACAACTTAGCACAAACTTAGTGCTTAGTGTGCAGTTGTTGTTACTTTATTGTAGAAGAGTAGATACTCAATATTGCAGTGGTTTCCGCTGCACAACACAGCGATGTGACAGCCTGTAGGCAGGGCCAGGCCCGCCATGAGTGCTGCTACCATCTGTGTCCGTACTCCGCTCTTACAGTGTCAGTGACTATATTCCCTGTGCAACTGAGTCATTCCGTGGTTAGAAGCCTGTACCTTCTACTCCCAGTAGGCCCTTTTGCCCTCACCCCACCCTCTCCATCTCCTTTCCCCTGTGGCAACCACCAGATGGTTCTCTGTATTCATGGGTCAGTTCTGCTTTTGTTTGGTTGGTGTGTGAGTTTTGTTTTTTCGATTTTACATATAAATGAAATCACATGGTGTTTGTTATTCTCTGACTTATTTCACATCCCATCAAACCCTCACGGTCTGTCCATGTTGTCTAGGATGGCAAGATTCCGTCCTTATTTCTTGCTTAGTAAACTCCCATTGTGTACACAGACCACATCTTGGTCATAGGAGTAGGGGCATTTATGTGCTATGAGTTTACAAAAGTCTATTTTGGTGCAAAAACATCAAACGCTTTTAGTAATCATTCTCAGCCGTGTTTGCTGTGGTAATAGTGTATATGTAATGCTGTATAGAGAACATAGAAAAAGCGGGGTTAGTGTAACTTGTAAAGTAGAGGTTCAGAAAGTGGGAAAATAAAAATTATAATCCTGAACAATACCAAATATTATTGTATCATATTAACAATACAAAATATACCACAAATTGTTAGCCCCAAAATGAATCCAAGTTGTGTCGTCACACAGATGTCTCCATTTGCTGACTCTTCAGCTGACTCTATGTCTCTGACCCACGCACACAGGCGGGGAGGGTGTGGATGAGGTGCAGGTCCGCTCTCCCTTCCCTCCTACTGCTCAGCGGGCACGTCCATCACCTCCGTCCCGGTGCGGGTCACGCCGTGCTGGGCTGGTGCAGCTGAGGGGCTGTGACACGGTCCAGAGCCCTCAGCTGCGGGTGATGCCCTGACGTCTCCAGCATCTGCCTCACGGGGCCACTGAGACTCTGCTGTGTCTGCTCCCCACTCAAGTAACACGTGTGGAGGGTGGCGACGCGCCAGAAGACGGCGAGGTTTCTGTTCGGAGCTGAACTACTGTGGGAGGAGCGTGTGTCCTGCTGAGTCTCAGGGTGAAATCTGTCCCTGACCCGCTGCCACTGAACCTGTCTGGGACCCCAGAGGCCCTGCTGGAAACCAGATAGATCAGGCGCTGTGGAGACTGGCCTGGCTTCTGCAGGAACCAACGTAAATAGGTGTTTCCATCACTGTGCAGGAGGCTCTGACTGGCCCTGCAGGAGATGGAGGCCGGCTGTCCAGAGGTGAGGGGCAGGGACGCTGGGGTCTGTGTCAGCACGACATCCCCACTGGATCCTAAAATATTGCGAGAGAAGCTAAGGTCATGCAGAAATATTATGAGCCTTTTTTATGATATTAAATTATTTTTATTTCAGGGCAAATTATTTTTGTGAAACGATTCATACTCTAAATATACACAATTTTAAGGACAGCCATGAATTGCAGGCACAAAGTGACCACTTTCTTGTCCAGCTCGTCACTAAAGCACTGTTTCTTTTTCCTTTCAGTTTCTTCTGGATTTTCCAGGCCCTCAAATAAAATTACCCTTGCTTGAAGACACTCCCGCTGGTGGGCAGAATACACATGGGGAGCAGGAGCCCCCCCAGAGCTCTGCCCCCACACCCCGTTCTCCTCTCTCACTCCTCCTCTGCCCTCACCTGGGATCCAGAGCACCAGCAGCCCCAGCAGCTGAGCAGGGAACCTCATTGTGAGAAGCAGAACTGATGAGTCCTGACAGGTGAAGAGAGGCCAGAGGTGAGTTTTATGTCAGAGGGCAGGTCCTCCCCAGGGGACAACATGCAAATCCCCTGGTGGGTGTGGCAGAGTGGAAGGAGTCAAAGACAGGGCCACACACACCTCTCCTGTGAGCAAAACACCCTCAAATGTCTTCTGTGCTTGGAGGAAAGCGAACAGAGACCAATTCCTTACTGCTGAGTGGGAAGAAGGACCTAAGTGTCTGGGAAGACACAGTGCTCATAGCCCCGCCCTTCTGAGAAAGTTCCAGAGACCCTGAAGACGTGGACTTGACTGTCCTGAGTCCGTTTCTGGCAGGTGAATGGCCATGCTGCTGGGATCCTCTCAGCTACTGTCCAGGAGGAAACAGAGTCTCCCCGCTCTGGCTGATCGGCAGAGTATCTCCAAACCCCAGGATGAACTAGAGAGAGTTCTAGAGCCTCTGGTATCTGCTGTTTCCAGGGTAATGGTTTAGACAATTTAAAAATGGTCAAATAACGAATTAAACTTATCCTGGGACTTTTCGAGAAGATGAAAGTAAAAAGCAGGGAGAAGAGAATCACTCCCAGGTAGAGAGCTAGCAGCTGTGCTGAGGAGACTAGGAAAAGAGAAGAATTTTGTGTATCAGTCAGTGAGTGTGCAGTTTGTGGTAACCATTTGTTACAATGTGGTGTGTATCCTGTCATTCTTTTCTCTCTCCCCTTGATATTTAGGTAGATCGATCGATAGATAGAGAGACGGACAAGACATACCATATGGTACATACAATATATGGATACTCACACAAACACATACGCACCCCAGCTCAAAGAGATTTCTTAAGAAAAGTATTTTCTAAATGGATTAGGCACATTGAATAATGTTTCATTTTGTAATATATCATTTTGTTTATTATTGTTTTCTTTTTGATGCTTAGCAAATCCTTTTAGATATGGAGTCCATAACCAGTGTCTGAGGTTTTGTGTCCTGGTCGTGCTGTGTGAAGAGCTGAGTCTCGCGCTGGGTTATGTTAGGCAGCAACAACCATGAGTCCTTGAGTTCAAAAACAGATTCTGTGTGTGCGGATAGCAAAGCTGGGAAATTATTCTAATGTCTGGGTGTAACCTGGGTCTATGTCTCGCCTGCTTTGGATTCTGTGTGTGTCTCTCGGTTCTTCTCCTACTTTCTCTCTCTCTGTCTCAAAAGTAATGAAACATTAAAAATAATGAAAATACGTGAGCTCCTGCATGGCTCAGTTGGTTAAGGGTTCGACTTTGGCTCAGGTTATTATCTCACAGTTCATGACGTCAAGCCCCATGTCAGGCTCTGGGCTGACAGCTCAGAGTCCCTGGAGCCTGCTTTGGATTTTCCATCCCCTCTCTCTATCCACTGGCCCCCCTCTAATGCTCTCTCTATCTCTCAAAAATAACTGTTAAAAAACATAAAGAAATATAGTAAGATTCACAAGAGAAATTGTAACTGTAATTCTGATAGGTAGGGGTAGGTTTGCTTGAGTCTGTCAGCAAGAGCTTTGCTATTGTCTTTAATAGCAAAACCAGCATGAATCTCACAGAAGATGAAAAATGAGAGAAATCGGGGAGGTAGACAGAAGAGAAACTCGCAAGTGGATATTTAGTGTGCAAAGTAGTTGACTGAGGACATGGTCAACATAGATCCTAAAGAGGATAAGGTGATTTTCTCTGCAGAGATACAAGCAATACTAGCCAGAATACTTGACATTTATTGGGCACTTACAGTATCAGACATTGTACATGAATCACCCCCATTGAAATATTCCCCAAAATCTACGAAAATAAACTGATATTATCCCTGTTCTGTAGAAGAGGAAAGTTGAGTTCAGAGACGTTAAGTAACGTCACCCTAAGTGGCAGCCCTGGGAGCTTAGTTGGCCCTGGGAGTAGAACCACCCAATGGAAGCAGCACACATGGCAGAAGACACTTGAGTTGGAGAAGGAAACGGAATCTCCTTAGACTGTCCTAGGGATGGGAATGAGTAGATGAATGTGCTCACCTGTGTATACAAGACTGATCACTGACATGTTTAGAAGTTGAA
>NC_043703.1:128108593-128114286 GCF_006229205.1 Suricata suricatta
GTCACCCTAAGTGGCAGCCCTGGGAGCTTAGTTGGCCCTGGGAGTAGAACCACCCAATGGAAGCAGCACACATGGCAGAAGACACTTGAGTTGGAGAAGGAAACGGAATCTCCTTAGACTGTCCTAGGGATGGGAATGAGTAGATGAATGTGCTCACCTGTGTATACAAGACTGATCACTGACATGTTTAGAAGTTGAAGAAATGGAAAACAACTGAAATCTTCAATAGGAATTCGGTTAAATTGATTATGATAGAACTTTGCAATGGAACACAAGGTCACCAATAAGAAGATGAGGCCTGTTTCTATACAGTCACATGAAAGGTGTTTGTGAAAATAGAGGCCATGGACCTGAATGTTTTGTATGATACTGATTCCATTGTAATGGATATATATGGATATAAACACAGGGTAATTCCTGAAAGAAATACAACAATCTTTACTCAGTATTATCTCCTGGGCTTACAGAGGTGTGTTGTTTGGGAAGAGGAGATCAGTGACACTTTCTTTTTCTCCTCTTCTGTATGTTGTAGATTATCTGATTTTAAAAATTAGGTGAATACATTCATTTGTGGTTTTCAGAAACAATAAGTCTGTATGAGTTTTGATAAAAAGTGAACTCTGACATAGCCTACTAGAATTCTCAATATTCTTGTACAGGGTATCAATATAATTTTAAATGATATATACAGATGCATGAGGTTTTTTTTTCTTTGCCAGTTAATGTTTTTCTGTAATCTTTAAATCAAGAATTAATCTGGTTCTGCATAGGACATACAAATGTAAGATATGTGGGGTTGACTAGGGACTGAAAATGGGAATGATATAGATGATATGGCTCTACTAGGGATTATGTTCCTCAGGGAATAATGTGAAATGGAGAATTAATGTGAAGTTGGGATCTAATGTGAAGAGTACTTCTAAATTATTGTATTAAGAGAGTATTTGCTACAGTATTTGCTTATCATAAAAACTACTGTGACAGCAGCTCTTTTATTGATCACATATAAGTAGTGATTGCTAAGAATGGCTGTGGTGATGTTGTCATATTAACACAGTCACTGAGAAATGGTTGAGATCCTTAATATGTATATGGTTTATCATTCAAAGGTAAAGGTTGTCTTCAAAACATCTGTGAGATTCTGCCAGGATCTGCCATTGTACAAAACGCCCATGATGGACCTAGATAATACTTCTCTACTGAGGAAAGGCAAAGTGTCAATAGACTAGTCTGACAGGTTCTTGGATTTGTGTATAAAAGTGATGGAAATATGAGTGCAAACGTATGGTTTCTGTCCTTCTTTGCCTGGCTTACTTCGCTCAGCATGACACCCTCAGTATAAGTCTAATTACATGAAACAGAAGTTGGTGTTTTGATTTTTTACTTTGCTTTTCTGTTTTGAGTGTCATTGCAACTACTGTATTGTAAATGATGGTAAATAATTGCATATGTTAAAAAATATGAAACTTTATAAAGTAAAAATAAATAAATAAAATTTTTAAATTAAAAAAAAAGTGATGGAAATAAAAACTGGGGGAGAGCATTCCAACAAACTCATCACTGAAGCTGTTTCCCATTTGACCCCTAGCAAAGTTAGATTCTTAGAATAAATTCTAACCTGCTTGTGGAAGAGAGAGAGGGAGCAAGGGAAAGAGTGAAATGTTACACCAAATGCCCATCTGTAACTCATCCTGAAAACTAGGGCTAAACAATCGAAGCAATGTTTTTCACATGTACCATTTCAAGAAATATCATTTTTGCCCTTTATTTGGTGTAATTAAGCAGTCTGTTTGGAGAGGTCCACTTCACTCACACCAGTAACATACAGTAAATCAGCTAACTTGTTGGGACACGATGGCATAATTTTGCTCTTTGCAAGTTTCAGGAATGGTGGTTTTCTTACCTGGCTGTGGAATATTTGTGTCTGATAATCCATCTTGAAGTCTGTGGTTCAATATTTTTTTTCTAGCTCATCAATCACAGTGGAATCCAAGGTAAGTGATTCTTCTTATGTCAGTTTCACTCCTCCTTAGGATTGTAATGGCTATCATTTATACTTGATTTCAGTTGCTATCCCATAGGTAAGGATAAAATTCTGGAGTCCACATTCAGTGATGGCTAGAAGTTGATCAATTGGAGGGCTTCCAGCTAGGGTGCCACAAATTGACACCTGTCCTGAAATCTTAAGGGGCATGAGTGACCCAATAGTGTGTAGAAGGGAGACAGAGGAGGTTACTTGAGAAATTGCTGCTTCCTTACTCCTTTGGAGCTGTGTCTGTTTCCACTCATCTCTGAAGAAAGAGGTGCTGAGAGAAGCAAAGTCCTTTGTCCTAATGTGCACATATTGGTGCCATAAGCACGACCCAAGGTTTTGGACTTGCTCTGGAATATGTAGATGCTCATTGTTTCTAGGAAGACACTGTAAGGACACAGAATCATTAGACAATAAAGGGTACACGTGTCCCAAGGCAGTAGGGACCACCCTTGTAACACCCAATCAGGAAAGGTCAGCTAATACCCTTAACATTTCTAAGGGCAAGACTAGAAGGCTAGTTACACCCTACGTGAGGGTCCTGGGTCCACTCTGTAATTGGTCAATACTCTAAATGTTGTGATTGGCTCCCACCAAAAGTATCAATGAATGGTTAAACCTGCTGTCAATAATATTGTATAATAATGATTGGATCACTATACCTGTGTCACGATTTTTTGCAACTCCCCCTTCCCAAGCCCATAAAGGCCCTACCCCGCCTTTGTTCAGGGCTCTCATCATGGATCCACTGCGCTGGTAAAGTGTGAGCCAGAGTTTAGGTCCGGTGAGCCTAAACCCGTAATAAAGCCCTTTGCTTTTGCATGGGTGCTTGGTCTCCCTGGTGGTCTCTGGCTTTTGGGGGCAATAGAGAAATCTTGGGCATAACAACATCAAGGCAGTGGGTATTTTTGACTTCCTAGAGTGAAAAAGGAAACAGCAGTATCTGTGCACGGTTTATTACCCTCAGAGATGATTGTAAGAGTCACCTTGGGAGTCACCTTGGCATGGCGACCAAGCTGCCATTTTGCTGTGGGTTGGAGAAACACCATGCACCTACCACCCCCACCCCTCACCTGCAGACCTGGAATCTTCCGTGCCAGTTTGAAAACAGCCAATCATGAAGCCCCAGCTTCCCATCACCCTGACAGAGGAGGCAACCTATCCCATCCCGCCACGTCCTTAAAGTGCCCTTATTTGGTGGTCTGCCCTCCCAGGACCCGACCGGAAGTCTTTCACCCAAAAATACCTTGCCCGCCCTGTACCAGGCACGACTTCCCTGACTCCCCACTCCCAGAGTCATGGAACCTTGTCCGGGAATTGCAGATCCCAATAAAGGCCTTTTTGGCTCCATAACTTGGTCTCTTTCTTTCCTCTCATCTCTGCCTCCATCCATTAAATCTTACAAGGATCACCACCCAGACTTACATATCAAGTGTTGTGGTTTCTGGTTGGTTATACACAAGTGATGAGTCTCTCCAACTCTGCTCTGGAGCTCCCTGCCCTTCTTCCTTTGTCCCCTTGGCATCTAGCCTTAGCCCTCTGTCCTCTCTTCTCCTACTACCGAGAACCCCATCATGGACAACTACTTTGATATGGCTAAGTCTGGATGCAGTTGTGAAATCAATGAATTCAGGCTTGATTCTTCATACTTTTTTACTTCCCCATTGTCAAATCTTCAGGTCCCTCATGGGCACTCTCCTTTGCTCCCTGCGGGCTCAGGACCCAGCCCTGAGTGCCCTCCACCCCCCACCCAGCCTTGCTCATCTTGGGTATGAACCTGGGCTCTGGATCTTTCCTGCCCACAGTCCAAACTTGCCTTATGCCGTCAGCATAAATAATTCTGATCCCGTGCAGGATTCTCATCTCTCACTTCTTTCTCTTCCCATTAGCTTTTCTGTTCATCTTTGTGGGTTGTCCTTGCCTCTTGCTGGATTCTTCCTGTTCTTGTAGGTTTATTTTAATACTCCTAAAAAGTGTTTTTTTTTTAATTTTATGGTGTTTGTTCCTTTGTTTTTAACAAGAAGATATTGTGATAGAATGTATGTGTTTAACCCATCATCTTAACCTGGATCCTCTTTTCATTGATTCCTTTGAGTTCTATGTGGGGTTATTAGGCCTGGCCCTGGCTCTCTCTCCCACCCTAATCAGCATACACATTCAGGGGCTATTAGTCTAGTGTTGGTGAAAGAGGAAGCACAGACCACTCCTTTCTCCATCTTCCCCGCACCCCCACCCCAAGTGTCCTGAATTTCCTGGCTGATACACAAGAGTTCCAAACAAGGCAGAAGGATGGGAAGAGGGCAGGTCTAAAACAAAACAAACATGCACACACAAAAGCAAAATGGATCCCAAGAAACTGAAACAAGGAATAATTTGGACATTAAAAAAAAAAGTTTATTTGTTTTGAGTGAGTGAGAGAGAAAGAGAGAGAGAGAGAGAGAGAGAGAGAGAGAGAGAGAGAGAGAGAGAGTGGGAGAGGAGAGGCAGAGAAAGGGAAAGAGAGAATCCTAAGCAGGCCTGCATTATCAGAGGAGAGCCTGATATGGTGGGGCTCGATCTCACGAGGCTTGATCATGGCCTGAGTCAAAATCAAGGGTCAGACGCTTAACCCACTGAACCACACAGATGCTCCTAATTTGGACTTCTAAGTTGAGTGTAATGGACCTGTCCACCACTTGTTACAAATCCCCCTTATAACGACAGAAGAAATATAAAAATGAGAATGAAGTTATTTTGTGGTTGGAGAATCATGCAGGATCCTATTAGCAGAAAAAACGTTTGTGGAAAATCAAACTTTTGTGATTCAATCAACTGATGGAAAAACTGAAATCTAGACTCTTTCATTCCACTGCAAAAATAGTAGGAATCTTTGAGCAGCCAGTACTTATTTTCACCCAGAAAACCATGGAAAACACACCCCTCAGAGTTACTAGGGACTGGGCCTGTGTGTTGGAAGGGAGTAACACCTGGGCGGCCTCCATTAAGCCTGCACTCACCCTTCAGGCCATGGCGATAGTGATAGAAAGAAAAAGAAGCTCCTGGTATATTTTGGATACTAGCCTTTTATCTGATATGCCATTTGCCACATCTTTTCCCATTCTGTTGGTTACCTATTACTAAACTCCATACACGAAAAATGAATGATCCAGTGAAGACATGGGCAGAAGACCTGAATAGACACTTCTCCAAAGAGGACATCCAGACGGCCAACAGGCACATGACAAGATGCTCAGCCTCACTCATCATCAGGGAAATTCAAATCAAAACCACACTGAGATACCACTTCACACCGGTCAGAGTCCCTATGATGAACAAATCAAGAGACTATCGATGCTGGTGAGCGTGTGGAGAGATAGGCACCTTCTTACACTGTTGGTGGGAATGTAAGCTGGTGCAGCCGCTCTGGAAAACAGTGTGAAGGCTCCTCAAAAAACTCGCTAGAGTTCCCCTATGACCCAGCAATAGCACTGCTAGGGATTTACCCAGAGAATACAGAAGTGCTGCTGCATAGGAGCATATGTACCCCAATGTTCATAGCGGCACTTTCTACAATAGCCAAATCATGGAAAGAGCCTAAATGTTTATCACCCGATGAATGGATCAAGAAGATGTGGTATATATATACAATGGAGTACTATATGGCAATGAGGAAGAATGAAAT
>NC_043703.1:128114386-128117618 GCF_006229205.1 Suricata suricatta
AGGAGAGGAAGGGGGAAAGAGAGCGGGGGAGAGTGAAGGACACAGATCAAGGGAGACTACTGAATACTGAAAAGGAACCATGGACTGAAGGGGGAGGGGGAACAAGGGAGGGGGTGATGGTCATGGAGGGGGGCACTTGTGGGGAGAAGCACTGGGTGTTATATGGAAACTATTTTGACAATAAACTATTAAAAAAGAAAGAGAGAAAGAAAGAAAAAGAAGCAATGTTACAGGCATTCAAAAACAATGGGATACAAATCTTCCAGGCCACTATAAGAAAAAAAGATGGACAAAGAAAATTTAAGCCAATCTAAAAAATTCAGAAAAAGGAAATATAAAATGAAGGGGAAAATATTAGAGAAATAGAATTACAAAATAAGATGGAGAGACTAAGTCCAAATAGAACAGTCATAAACTGTAATAAATGCTGTTAAGTTATTCAAAACTTCACAATGAGGCACCAAGATGATTGTCAATGAAGATTCTCTTCTTCACCAAACTGTACCCCAGTTCCTCTGAGCTCTCTTCTCAAGTGGACCCTGAATTTCAAGTGGACCCTGAATTTCGAGGGTTTTCATCTTTGCATTGTCCAATTTTAGCAAGAATCCTGTTAAGTCAGTTTAACCAGAATCCCCTTCCTTGATGTCTGAACGCTGATGAGGGAGCATAAGGCAAGCTGAGGATAAATCACAAGTGAACAACTCCCCCCACCCCACAGATAGGATATGTGTGATATCCCTCAGGTACCCCTGGTTCCCTGGATGCCCAAGAACAAAGGACAGAAAACAAATGATTAAACTGATAGAGTCTCCATCAGTTTACAAATAACCCTTCAATGACCTATCTCCAGGAACTCCCTACTGGCTTAATGCTAATGCTTTGCTGGGGGGGAACCACCTTAGCCTGAGGATGGCCAGACCTCTAGTAATCCTGAGCCTTCTTTACCATATGGAAATGCCTTCCAGAAATTTCTTCTTGACTTTCTCTCCCCCAACTCCACAGTATACAAGCAGTCAGTCTTCACAACCCCGGTTCAGATCTCCCTGCCCATCTGTCCTGTCCCCATGCTTTAGTAAAATCACTTTTTGCACCAAAAGATGTCTTCAAGAATTATTAATCGGCCATAGGCTCTGAACCCCACCAGCACCCCAAGACCCCATCAGTCACCATCACCATCTGATGGGCTTCCTCTCCTTCACTGTTCCAGGCAATGGCTGATCACCCTGGCTTGCCCTCAGCAAGAGTCCTGTTGGGTCTGTTTTATCAGATCCTCCTTTAAACTGGATGTTTTCTCGTAGTCATTTTTCCATCCACTGACCCCACTCTGCTCCTTGGCTATAAACTCCCACTTTCCCATGTGGTCAGAGTGGGGCCCAGCCTCTCCTTCGCACAGCAGAACCTCCATGCAGTGTTTCCTATGCATTATCGTGATGATCCTAAGTCTGCCTTACTTTCCTTCAACAAATGTCTTGAGTAATTGTTTCTTCAACACCATGTGTCCTTTCAGGGTCATGTGACTTGCTACAGAAATGAAGTTTTTTTGAATTTCTGGTTATACCTAATTAAAAACTTGATTTCAAAGGGTTGCAAGTTAACAGAGAAAAATGATATCATGACAATGATAAATTATTTTTGTCTGAGGAGACAACGCTAATGCTTATAGTCATATTGCTGTGTTGGACATTAACCAGTTTTGTATCCTCTTCAGTGATATTACTCTGGCATTGAAAAGTGTGTATGTGTGTGTGTGTGTGTGTGTGTGTGTGTGTGTGTGTGTGTATGGGTATTTATATCTTCATTTGAACCCGCTTTATCATCTGGTCCTGTCATTAAGAAGTAAAGTGAATCTTTGACACATGTTCATAATATATATGCATGGTACATTTATCTTCATCTTTTGAAAAACTTATACCTTGAAAATATAAATGGGGTGGGGTGCCTGGTGGCTCATTTGGATAAGCATCCAATTTCAGCTCAGGTCATGATTTCATGGCTCATGAGTTCAAAGTGTTAGGCTCTGTGCTGACAGCACAGAGCCTGGGGGCTGTTTTGGATTCTGTGAATCCTTCTCTCTCTCTGCCCATCCTCCACGTGTGCTCTGACTCTCTCTCTCAAGAATAAATAAATATTTTAAAAAAATTTATGTTTATATGTGTGTGTGTGTGTAGGAAAAGTTTCATAATGGAAAGTCAAAGAGTGAATAAAACAGGGAAATCCAGCCATGTGCTGCTTACATGAGGTGTATCTAAAACAAGACATACATGATTGGAACAATGAATGCAACGGATGAAGAATGTCAGGAACCTGCTGCCTGAAGGAGGAATAATTGGTAGGATCTAAAAAATGGAATCAGAAGAAAGAGCACTTTTAGGACAAAATCAAACATGATAAGTGATACATAACAACAACCAGTTGTTGGACTGACAAGTCCAGACCATGGGAAGTATATTTGTATCAGGCTGATTTGTTTTTGTGAATATCTTTAGGGAGTTATGGGATTGAGGCAGTGGGCGTTGTGAGTGACAGTTTTCCTCAGAACAGGAAGTGGCTGGTGTGAGAAATAACCGACTGACCCAATCAAAGTGGGGCACGGAGACTGAGCACGGTGAAGCGAGGCTTTTATCAACATTCTTGCAGGAGCAGGTGTCGGGCTGACAGACACCTTGGGGCAATCACAGCAGACAATTTATCTCCCAGCCTGCAAGTCCCGCCCCTGATTCCTCATTGGCCGAGTCCTCCAGAGATCACAGCCTTACCTGGATGTCGCCTGTGCCCATACAAGGCAAGAAATAGTCCCACTGGAACAAATGTACATTTCCTGAGGGGACACAGAGACTTTGAGTCCCTCCTTTGTTCTTTGGTGCATGCTCATTGCAAAGCCTGAAAAAAATAAGCTGCAAAACAGAGAGGGAAGAAGAACCAGGACGCAAAGTGTCCAAGGGTCCAATAGGCTGTAAACCTACTGTTAACTAAACAGCACACGTTTTATTTGGTATTTTCCAAAATGAATCATCTCCCTTCTCACAGGCTCTTGAGATCAAGGAGGGGCATGTTCCTTGGGACCCAGAGAGCAGTAGGAGCTGGGAGAGAGGATTTGATGGTGGTGGTAGTTGGGAAGGTGGGCAGGGTCCAAATCTTACCTGACATCATGGGTGTCACGGGAAGGGCTGTGCCTCCAAGCCTCTAAGTTATGTTCACACTCACCTGCAAACATTCTTACAGCAGAGACAGT
>NC_043703.1:128117718-128118835 GCF_006229205.1 Suricata suricatta
TGAATCATCTCCCTTCTCACAGGCTCTTGAGATCAAGGAGGGGCATGTTCCTTGGGACCCAGAGAGCAGTAGGAGCTGGGGGAGAGGATTTGGTGGTGGTGGTAGTTGGGAAGGTGGGCAGGGTCCAAATCTTACCTGACATCATGGGTGTCACGGGAAGGGCTGTGCCTCCAAGCCTCTAAGTTATGTTCACACTCAACTGCAAACATTCTTATAGCAGAAACAGTCTGGTCAGGTTGCCGTTATTAAATGGAATGAAATACTTTCAGTCTACTGTGTCCTTTTCCTCAAGAGAAAGTAGCAGGGAAATTTATGTTTAGGCCTGCCTGCATGGATCCATGCTTAGCCCTTGACCGGAAAGGGTGGGGTACCATGACATTCCCATCTGACTGTGTCCAATCAGGGGCTCCGTCAGTTAAGTGTCTGACTCTTGGTTTCAGCTCAGGTCATGATCTCATGATCTCAGGACATCATGGTTCATTAGTTTGAGCCCCATGTTGGGCTCCGTGCTGTTAGGGTCAGCTGGTTGGGATTTTCTGTCTCTAGGCTCTCTCTCTCTCTCAGTCTCTTTCCCACTAGCTCTCGCTCTCTCTCTCTCTCTCTCTCTCTCTCTCTCTTAAAAAAAGAAGACTGTATCCGATCAGAAAGGAGAAATTCTTTAAAAGGTGAGATCAGTGTGTTCTTAGAAAATGTAGGCATGCTAAGCGAAATAAGTCAGGTGGAGACGGACAGATACCATATGTTTGCACTCATAGGTCTAACAGGAGAAACCTGACAGAGGACCATAGGCAGGGGAAGGGGGAAAAGAGTTGGGGAGAGTGAGGGACACAAATCATGAGAGCTATTGAATACTGAAAACCAACTGGACCAAAGTGGGAGGGGGAGGGAGGGAAAGGGATGAGGGTCATGGAGGGTGGCACTTGTGGGGAGAGGCACTGCGTGTTATATGGAAACCAACTTGACAATAAACTATTATATATTAAACAAAAAAGAAAGAAAATGTAGAGATGCAGTTAGGAAATGAAAACGTCTATAGTTCTCTGTTCCTTCTGTGTACTTTGAACCCAAAGTTTGTGAATTATGATATTTTGATGATATATGAAGTTCTCACTCACCA
>NC_043703.1:128118935-128123580 GCF_006229205.1 Suricata suricatta
GTGCATCCTCTATCCCAATTACAAGCTATTAAACCTTGTGGACAAATAAGGATCAGAAAAGTCAGAGATGCTTTCTTCTTACAAACACGGGGGAGAAGCTCCTCGGGGACTGGACGTGGACCCCGCGTCCGATGAGAAGCCCCAGGAGACACTGTGCCCTACAGGTGCCCTGGTTTGGCAGCCTCGGCCAGACCCGCCCAACCCCTCACTCATTTGCATGTTTTCCCCAGAGAATCCACATTTCTGCTCTTCAGAAGCCCCACAAATAGGCGGCTCAGTGATTCAGGGCAAAAAACAGCCCCAGGCAGGCCTTGCCTTGAACATGAGTGTCCTGACCCAGGTCCTCTGCCTTCTGCTGTCCTGCCTCCCAGGTGAGGGCAGTTCAGGGGACATCCCTGAGATGGTGGCAGTACTCTCCGCCTGACTGTGGGGTCTCCCCAGGGCTCTGACCCAGAATCTCCCCTCCCCTCGGAGACCCAGGTGCTCTCAGGTTAGGGGACCAGGACAACCAGAACCTTCTGGGAGGAAATGGAGTGGGATCCAGTGAACTATGGTGGTGACTGTTTTCTTTCCTTCCCAGCTGCCAGTGGCACAGCTGAGCTGATTCAGTCTCCGGCCCATCTCTCTGTGTCCCTGAGAGACAGCGTGTCCATCATCTGCAGGGCCAGCGAGAGCATTAGTGATGACTTAAGCTGGTATCAGCAGAAACCGGGCCAGCCTCCCAAGCTTATCATCTATGATGCCGATAACCTAGAGGCTGGTGCCCCAGACCGGTTCTCTGTGACTCAGTCTGACAGAGAATTCACCCTCACAATCAGCACAGTCGAGGCCAATGACGCCGCCAGTTACTTCTGCCAGCAAGATTATGCACTTCCTCCCACGGTGATGCAGCCCCAAGCACAAACCTTCCCCCAGGGCTGCTAGTGCAGAGACAGTCAGGGGTTCCAGCAGCCGCACTGTGCCCTGCCCTCTGATCATCGGGGCAGGGTGTGCTCTGGGGAAGGGCTTGCAGGGCTCAAGGGCGAGGGCCTGCACAGGACTGTGTCCTTCCAAAGCTTCCTTTCCTGACAATCCAAACCCTCAAACCTTCAGTTAATCTAATATTGGGATCTCTAGGTGACACCTCTAAAGGAATTTATCCACAGGTGGTCTTTGAATCCCATCTCTGAGATACACTCTGAGAACTTGGCAAAAAAAAAAAAAAAAAAAAAAGAGGAGCCTATATCCAAGAAATACTACTCCTGCTGCTACTCCTAATATTAACAAACAGCTACAACAATGGTCTATTGCCATTTGCTGAACGCTTGAAGACCTGCTGTGTGTTCAATGGTGCACTGAGGCCGTACTCGTCTAGAGTAATCAGTCGCACAAAAATCCCCTAGAGATGAGAAATCAGAGGTTCTCAGAGTTCACGGGGTTCAAGGTGCTTGTAGCAAAGAAGACAGGGAAAAAATCTAATCCTCAATCCATAATGCCTACTCACTGATGAACTGATGCATTTAAAAAATAAAGTGCCTTTAACTGTTATAGTGTGAGTCTAAAGTGTACACCTGGATGAGCACAAGGAGAGACATGCCCCCTCTCCCCACGACTCAGATCCAGACAGACAAACCCTCTCCAGCATCACACTTTGCCCTCATGCTTCCACCAATGAATGCCATGCTCCATGGCTACCACTAGAGGCCGCTGCCACCTTTCTATTTCCTAATAGAGCCACCTGGATGGCTCAGTTGGTTAGGCATCTGACTCTTGATTTTGGCTCAGGACATGGTCTCATCATGGTTTGTAAGAACAAGTCCAGTGTCAGGCTCCACACTGGGCATGGAGACTCCTTGAGATTCTCTTTCTCTCTTTCTGCCCTTCCCCTTCTCTTGGAAAAAAAAAAAGAAAAAAAGAAAGAAAGAACAGAAGGAAGGAAGAAAAAACAAATGAATGTAAGGAATGAAGGAAGGAAAAAGAAAGAAAAAGAAAAAGAGAGAAAACAAGAGAAAACCTTGATCAGGTACATGGTGAGTATCAGTAAAAAGGACAGGAAAATTGGACAAGGAGGAAAGGATAATATACTTAGATCTGAGAACCAAGCTTGAGAAAGACACGCAGACGGAGAAATCTGAATCAGAGGAGCAAAGATCACTATCTCACAGTTTTCAGTTTTCTAAGCAACCATAGAGAGATTTTTATGTAAGCTCTGCAGTAATATGATAATTAAATTATAAAACTTGTTATGTGGAAAACACACACACACACACACACACACACACACACACACACACACATGTCAACTTGCCACTCTACTGTTTCACATCTTGACTCCTTTACCCAAACCCCCCAGAGTCCCTGGGTCATAGAGAGGAACATCTCAGGGAGAAGTTGAGCCTCACTGATCAGCCACCTGGGGAGGTTTGGTTTAGACCCAGAGCACTACGGGAGGAGCCTCCTTACTCTGCTGGCAGTGACAGTGGCAGCATCACCTGCCTCCATGGGATCAATTGTGAGGGTGAACTCAGTCCCAGACCCACTGCCACTGATCCTGAGGGGACCCCAGGCTCTCATCCGGGGGCTACATAGATCAGGATCTTAGGACAGTACTCTGATTGCTGTTGATCCAGGTAATACTGCTGGTAATGCCCCAAGTACCACTGACTTTCTGACTGGCCCTGCAGGAATGGTGGCACTCTGCCCTGGTGACACGGTCAGGGAGGCTGGACACTGGGTCAGCACAATGCCCCCCATGGAGCCTGGAATGACAGACACAACAAACTGAACAGATGCACTGAGATCATCCCAGTGTAGTGCCTGAGTCCAGCCCCAGCAGGTCCGGGGGTCCCTCAAGAGATGGACGGTGTCACCACGAGAGGGGGATGAGAGAGTCACAAGTTTCTTTCATGATCTCCAGGCAGGCATCTCTGCTTTGTCTGCTTTGGTGTCTTTTTTCATTGATCAAGCAATAACATGACATCAGGAATTGTTTACAGTGACTAATTTTTAGAGATAAGGTGCATTAATCATCAAAAGTGTACAGAAACAAGTTTTACAGAAGTGTTCTTTAGAACCATCCCAGATTAAGAAAGTAGCAAACCTATCTTTTTTGTATGGGTTGGGTATTGGCCAATATTTATGACTTTGTTGTTTAATTAACAAGTTACAACCAAATCATGTAACGTACTTAACTGAAGTTGAGTAAATTTTATAACCAAGAATATAACAGGACACTTTTAGTAGAAAATAGGAATAACATACATATTATTAAGGTTAGTAAAGCCAAGATTAAAATATAGGTAAAGTTGTCTATAGATAGGGTAAGAGTTATTGTGATTGGCTTATAAACTACAAGAGAGAAAAAGAAAAGAGAAAAAATTGTATAATACCACTATCCTCGACAAGGTCCTTTTTTTTGATGTAAGCACAATGGGGGCCCTATGTGTGTTGGCCTTGGACATGGTTTTCCCACATTCTTATCCCTCTCATAACTGAAGTCAGTATAAGGGAGGAGATTTGTCAAACGTAGACTTTAGGAAGGGATCCTGTTCTGACCTTGTCTTCTACTTCTAATCTCCAATTTAGGCTCCAATTTTCTTTGGACCAGACTCAAATGGACTATGTTTCAGACCTTGTATTTAATTCTTATTTCCAAATTAGGCTCCTTTTATCTGGGCCAGACTCAAATGCAATGTTTGTGTCTTTAACCACTTTAGGTGTATGTTTTGGGTCTGCAAGGCTCATTGGAAGAGCCTTTTGCCAAACATTTATAGTGATTTGATCCAAATTCTCTTCTGCAGGGACAGGAAAATGTTTTTCTTATGGGGTAGCTGTGTGGGGAATACCGGTCTGATTTGGAACGCTGTAAGGCCTAATCAATGACAACAGGCTTAATTTCACATGAGCAGTGGTAGTAGAAGGAGAAACCAGATTCATCTCTCATGGCAGGAGCTGTGCAAACGTCTGCCATTTCCTCACTGTGACTGTGTCATCCAGCAAGGCCGATGTGGCTCCCAGCAGTGTAGGCCCATGTCATTGATGACCCTTGTAGTCAAAGTCATGGATGACACGCTGAGTAACCAGAAAACAAAGGTAACTGGGAAACTGAAAAACTGACCAAACGCTTTAATCTCTGCCACCAAGAGCCCAGAGACACCAAAAGCTTTGTGGCCAACATCTCTCTGTGTGCTCCCCTCTCACCTGGGCCTCAGAACTGCAGGATCCATAGCAGGGGAGCCCTGGACCCCGTCTCTGATGGCTGAAGTAGAAGCTGCTTTAATGACTGCGGGTGAAGGAAGGACACCCAGAGAATGAGGAAATAAAATAGAAATGTTCCAGAGTCAAGGAGGAACAGGGAAGAGAGAATTCATCCATCAGGGTGTAAAATTCACCAGACCCTTTGCCAAAGGCTGGAGACGAACCTTACTGACTCAATTATGCTATCTGTGTGTGCAAAACATGCCACTTCCTGAGACACAAAAACTGACAGCTTCTCTAAGACATCTCTAAGGCATTTGTGTTCACTACTCTCCCACTAAAAGGGATCCAGAAGAAGCCATTCCCCTAATTTCCCCTGGGCCTTAAACAACCCTGTAAGGAGTAGTCAGGAGAGGTGGCTTCTCAGGCAGACACAGAACGTGCGTGTTCAGGGCTCAGCAGGGAGGAA
>NC_043703.1:128123680-128124809 GCF_006229205.1 Suricata suricatta
TAAGACATCTCTAAGGCATTTGTGTTCACTACTCTCCCACTAAAAGGGATCCAGAAGAAGCCATTCCCCTAATTTCCCCTGGGCCTTAAACAACCCTGTAAGGAGTAGTCAGGAGAGGTGGCTTCTCAGGCAGACACAGAACGTGCGTGTTCAGGGCTCAGCAGGGAGGAAGCAGCAGGTGCAGCCAAGCCTCCCTGCCCCACGGCCCTGGGGAGGAGGTTTGTGTACGAGGCTGCAGCACTGTGGGAGGAGAGCTATAATCCTGCTGACAGTAATAAGTGGCCACGTCTTCAGCCTGGAGGTTGCTGATGGTGAGGGTGAAATCTGTCCCAGACCCACTGCCGCTGAATCGGTCGGGGACTCCAGATGCCCGGGTGGTTGCTTCGTAGATGAGCCGCTTAGGACGCTGCCCGGGTTTCTGTTGGTACCAGGCCAGGTTGTTGCTAACACTCTGACTGGCCCTGCAGTTCAAGGTGACGCGCTGACCCAGAGACACAGCCAGGGAGCCTGGAGACTGCGTCATCGTGATCGCCCCGCAGGCACCTGCAATCAGAGCGGGTAATGATGAGACACACGCACTTTATCCCAGACCCCCTGAAATATGTCATTTGAAAAGAGGTGCCCTGTCAGCGCATAATTGGGTCTATTTTGGAAATAGCCAGTATTTCTCACTATGTCGTAAAAATTTGTTTTAACTCGAAGATAATACTACTTCAAAAGGAAGGTGGCAAATCTGAAATTTCTCACCTGAGACCCACAGCATCAAGGATATGAGGACCTGCCTCTGTGACACCATCTTGCTGTCCCTGCCTGCCCCACGCAGCTCAGCTTACATGGCAAAGGCCCCTTTTATCCAATTGAGCAGCTGGTCTGGGCCTGGAGGGGTCTATGCAAATCAACTGGTGAGGAAAGAAGCAAATTGCTTCAGCAGTGGGTTATGAAAGTATCGAATGCAAATTTAAAGAGCTAAAAATATAGCTGTAAGACTAGAAACACAGAAGTCAACTCAGAAACTCTTAGAACAAGTTGAAGTTCTAAATGACAAAGTGCTACAAGATCTAATCATGAGCTTCTATTTGAAATTCAAGAATATTGTTAAATGGGTTGAGTTCCCAGAAAGGATCAACTA
>NC_043703.1:128124909-128128904 GCF_006229205.1 Suricata suricatta
TTTAGAACTTCAACTTGTTCTAAGAGTTTCTGAGTTGACTTCTGTGTTTCTAGTCTTACAGCTATATTTTTAGCTCTTTAAATTTGCATTCGATACTTTCATAACCCACAGCTGAAGCAGTTTGCTTCTTTCCTCACCAGTTGCTTTGCATAGACCCCTCCAGGCCCAGACCAGCTGCTCAGGTTGGATAAAAGGGGCCTTTGCCATGTAAGCTGAGCTGCGTCTGGCAGGCAGGGACAGCAAGATGGTGTCACAGAGGCAGGTCCTCATATCCTTGTTGCTGTGGGTCTCAGGTGAGAAATTTCAGATTTGCCACCTTCCTTTTGAAGTAGTATTATCTTAGAGTTAAAAAAAATTTTTACGACATAGTGAGAAATACTGGCTATTTCCAAAAAAAAACCCCAATTATGCGCTGACAGGGCACCTCTTTTCAAATGACATATTTCAGGGGGTCTGCGATAAAGTGCGTGTGTCTCATCATTACCCACTCTGATTGCAGGTGCCTGCGGGGCGATCACGATGACGCAGTCCCCAGGCTCCCTGGCTGTGTCTCTGGGTCAGCGCGTCACCGTGAACTGCAGGGCCAGTCAGGGTGTTAGCAGCTACCTCGCCTGGTACCAGCAGAAACCCGGGCAGCGTCTTAAGCTGCTCATCTACGGTGCATCCACCCGGGCATCTGGAGTCCCCGACCGATTCAGCGGCAGTGGGTCTGGGACAGATTTCACCCTCACCATCAGCAACCTCCAGGCTGAAGACGTGGCGACTTATTACTGTCAGCAGACTTATAGCTCTCCTCCCACAGTGCTGCAGCCTCGTACACAAACCTCCTCCCCTGGGTCTCTGCACCTGCTGCTGCCTCCCTGCTCAGCTCTGAACACGCATGTTCTGTGTCTGCCTGAGAAGCCACCTCTCCCGACTACTCCTTACAGGGTTGTTTAAGGCCCAGGGGAAATTAGGGGAATGGCTTCTTCTGGATCCCTTTTAGTGGGCGAGTAGTGAACACAAATGCCTTAGAGATGTCTTAGAGAAGCTGTCAGTTTTTGTGTCTCAGGAAGTGGCGTGTTTTGCACACACAGATGGCATAATTGAGCCAGTAAGTTTCGTCTCCAGCCTTTGGCGAAGGGTCTGGTGAATTTTACACCCTGATGGATGAATTCTCCCTTCCCTGTGCCTCCTTGACTCTGGAACATTTCTCTTTTATTTCCTCATTCTCTGGGTCTCCTTCCTTCACCCACAGTCACTAGAGCAGCTTCTAGTCCAGGCATCAGAGACGGGGTCCAGGGCTCCCCTGCTATGGATCCTGCAATCCTGAGTCCCAGGTGAGAGGGGAGCACATGGAGAGATGTTGGCCATGAAGCTTTTGGTGTCTCTGGGCTCTTGGTGGCTGAAATTAAAGCGTTTGTTTAGTTTTTCAGTTTCCCAGTTACCGTCTGTTTTCTGGTTACTCAGCGTGTCATCCATGACTTTGACTACAAGGGTCATCAATGACATGGGCCTACACTGCTGGGAGCCACATCGGCCTTGCTGGATGACACAGTCACAGTGAGGAATGTCATACGTTTGCACAGCCCCTGCCGTGAGAGATGAATCTGGTTTCTCCTTCTACTACCACTGCTCATGTGAAACTAAGCCTGTTGTCATTTATTAGGCATTACAGCATTCCAAATCAGGCCGGTATTCTCCACACAGCTACCCCATAAGAAAAACATTTTCCTGTCCCTGCAGAAGAGAATTTGGATCAAATTAGTATAAATGTTTGGCAAAAGGCTCTTCCAATGAGTCTTGCAGACCCAAAACATACACCTAAAGGGGTTAAAGACACAAACATTGCATTTGAGTCTGGCCCAGATAAAAGGAGCCTAATTTGGAAATAAGAATTAAATACAAGATCTGAAACATAGTCCATTTGAGTCTGGTCCAAAGAAAATTGGAGCCTAAATTGGAGATTAGAAGTAGAAGACATGGTCAGAACAGGATCCCTTCCTAAAGTCTATGTTTGACAAATCTCCTCCCTTATACTGACTTCAGTTATGAGAAGGATAAGAATGTGGGAAAACCACGTCCAAGGCCGACACACATAGGGCCCCCATTGTGCTTACATAAAAAAAAGGACCTTATCGAGGATAGTGGTATTATACAATTTTTTCTCTTTTCTTTTTCTCTCTTGTAGTTTATAAGCCAATCACAATAACTCTTAGCCTATCTATAGACAACTTTACCTATATTTTAATTTTGGCTTTACTAACCTTAATAATATGTATGTTATTCCTATTTTCTACTAAAAGTGTCCTGTTATATTCTTGGTTATAATATTTACTCAACTTCAGTTAAGTACGTTACATGATTTGGTTGTAACTTGTTAATTAAAAAACAAAGTCATAAATATTGGCCAATACCCAACCCATACAAAACAAGATAGGTTTGCTACTTTCTTAATCTGGGAGACTGGCGCCAGGAATGAATGGGATGGTTCTAAAGAACACTTATGTAAAACTTGTTTCTGTACACTTTTCATGATTAATGCACCTTATCTCTAAAAATTAGTTACTGTAAACAATTCCTGATGTCATGTTATTGCTTGATCAATAAAAAAAAAGACACCAAAGCAGACACAGCAGAGATGGCTACCTGAGGGATCAGGAAAGAAACTTGTGGCTATTTCATCCCTCTCTCCTGCCAACACTGTCCATCCTTCAGGGACCCCCGGACCTGCTGGAGCTGGACTCAGGCACTACACTGGGATGATCTCAGTGCATCTGTTCAGTTTGTTGTGTCTGTCATTCCAGGCTCCACTGGGAGCACTGTGCTGACCCAGTGTCCAGCCTCCCTGACTGTGTCACCAGGACAGAGTGCCACCATTCCTGCAGGGCCAGTCAGAAAGTCAGTGGTACTTGGGGCATTACCAGCAGTATTACCTGGTATCAACAGCAATCAGAGTACTGTCCCAAGATCCTGATCTATGAAGCCCCCGGATGAGAGCCTGGGGTCCCCCAGGATCAGTGGTATTGGGTCTGGGACTGAGTTCACCCTACAATTGATCCCGTGGAGGCAGGTGATGCTGCCACTGTCACTGCCAGCAGAGTAAGGAGGCTCCTCCCGCAGTGCTCTGGGTCTATACCAAACCTCTCCAGGTGGCTGATCAGTGAGGCTCATCTTCTCCCTCAGATGTTCCTCTCTATGACCCAGGGACTCTGGGGGGTTTTGCGTAAAGGAGTCAGGATGTGAAACAGTAGAGTGGCAAGTTGACGTGTGTGTGTGTGTGTGTGTGTGTTTTCCACATAACCAGTTTTATACTGCCGAGCTTACATAAAAATCTCTCTATGGTTGCTTAGAAAACTGAAAACTGTGAGATAGTGATCTTTGCTCCTCTGATTCAGATTTCTCCGTCTGCGTGTCCTTCTCAAAGCGTGGTTCTCAGATCTAAGTATATTATCCTTTCCTCCTTGTCCGATTTTCGTGTCCTTTTTCTGATACTCACCATGTACCTGATCAAGGTTTTCTCTTGTTTCCTCTCTTTTTCTTTTTCTTTCTTTTTCCTTCCTTCATTCCTTACATTCATTTGTTTTTTCTTCCTTCCTTCTGTTCTTTCTTTCTTTTTTTCTTTTTTTTCCAAGAGAGAAGGGGAAGGGCAGAAAGAGAGAAAGAGAATCTCAAGGAGTCTCCATGCCCAGTGTGGAGCCTGACACTGGACTTGTTCTTACAAACCATGATGAGACCATGACCTGAGCCAAAATCAAGAGTCAGATGCCTAACCAACTGAGCCACCCAGGTGGCTCTTTCTATTAGGAAATAGAAAGGTGGCAGCGGCCTCTAGTGGTAGGGATGGAGCACGGCATTGGTTGGTGGGAGCATGAGGGCAAAGTGTGATGCTGGAGAGGGTTTGTCTGTCTGGATCTGAGTCGTGGGGAGAGGGGGCATGTCTCTGCTTGTGCTCATCCAGGTGTACACTTTAGACTCACATTATATCAGTTAAAGGCACTTTATTTTTTAAATGC
>NC_043703.1:128129004-128130273 GCF_006229205.1 Suricata suricatta
AGCACGGCATTGGTTGGTGGGAGCATGAGGGCAAAGTGTGATGCTGGAGAGGGTTTGTCTGTCTGGATCTGAGTCGTGGGGAGAGGGGGCATGTCTCTGCTTGTGCTCATCCAGGTGTACACTTTAGACTCACATTATATCAGTTAAAGGCACTTTATTTTTTAAATGCATGAGTTCATCAGTGAGTAGGCATTATGGATTGAGGATCAGATTTTTTCCCTGTCTTCTTCCCTACAAGCACCTTGAACCCTCTGAACTCTGAGAACCTCTGATTTCTCATCTCTAGGGGATTTTTGTGTGACTAATTACTCTAGAGGAGTAAGGCCTTAGTGCACCATTGAACACACAGCAGGTCTTCAAGCGTTCAGCAAATGGCAATAGACCGTTGTTGTAGCTGTTTGTTAATATTAGGAGTAGCAGCAGGAGCAGTATTTCTTGGATATAGGCTCCTCTTTTTTTTTTTTTTTTTGCCAAGTTCTCAGAGTGTATCTCAGAGATGGGATTCAAAGACCATCTGTGGACAAATTCCTTTAGAGGTGTCACCTAGAGATCCCAATATTAGATTAACTGAAGGTTTGAGGGTTTGGATTGTCAGGAAAGGAAGGTTTGGAAGGACACAGTCCCGTGCAGGTCCTCGACCTTGAGCCCGGCAAGCCCTTCCCCAGAGCACACCCTGCCCCGATGATCAGAGGGCAGGGCACAGTGCAGTTGCTGGAACCCCTGACAGTTGTCGGCCACACTAGCAGCCCTGGGGGAAGGTTTATGCTTGGGGCTGCATCACCGTGGGAGGAAGTGCATAACCTTGCTGGCAGTAGTAACTGGCGGCGTCATCGGCCTCGACTGTGCTGATTGTGAGGACGAATTCTGTGTCAGACTGAATCGGAGAGAACCGGTCTGGGGCACCAGCCTCTAGGTTATCGGCATCATAGATGATAAGCTTGGGAGGCTGGCCCGGTTTCTGCTGATACCAGCTTAAGTCATCACTAACGCTCTAGCTGGCCCTGCAGGTGATGGACACGCTGTCTCTCAGGGACACAGAGAGATGGGCCGGAGACTGAGTCAGCTCAGCGGTGCCACTGGCAGCTGGGAAGGAAAGAAAACAAAGTCACCATGGTTTACTAGATCCCACTCCATTTCCTCCCAGAAGGTTCTGGTTGTCCTGGTCCCCTAACCTGAGAGCACCTGGGTCTCTGAGGGGAGGGGATATCCTGGGTCAGAGCCCTGGGGAGACCCCACAGTCAGGCAGAGAGTACTGCCACCATCTCAGGG
>NC_043703.1:128130373-128151132 GCF_006229205.1 Suricata suricatta
TTTTTTTTTGTGATATGATTCATACTCTAAATATATACAATTTTAAGGACAACCCAAGAATTGCAGGCACTAAGTGACCACTTTCTTGTCCAGCTTCTCACTAAAGCACTGTTCCTTGTTCCTTTCAGTTTCTTCTGGATTTTCCAGGGCCACAATTAAATTCCCCTTGCTAGAGGGCAGTCCCATCTGTGGCCAGAATACACATGGGGAGCAGGAGCGCCCCTAGTGCTCTGCCCCCCCCCCCATGCTCCTCTCTCACCCCCCCTCCGCCCTCACCTGGGATCCAGAGCACCAGCAGTGTAATGCCCAAGATTTCAATATCAACCCAAAACCAGAAACCACCAGGGAGACCGAGTCACGCATGTAAAAGCAAAGGGCATTTATTATTACGGCTTAGGCTTGCCGGGCCTAAGTTCGGTCTCACAGCCTTCACCACGCAGTGGATCCGTGCTGAGAGCCCCGATCAAGGGCTGAGTAGGGTTTTTATGGGGTTTAGGAAGGGGGAGTTACAAGAAATTTTGACATCTATTCATTATTGTATAACAGCATTGGCAGTAACTCTAACCATACACCCTTGTGTTTTGGCAGGACCCAATTACAACATTTAGAGTACCTTTGAAATTAACCAATTACAGAGCGAGTTCAGGGTCTTGTTTGGTGACTATAGGGTTAATTTTAACATTGGGTAACAGGGTCCTATCTAAAGTTCCCATCTGCAGGTCTCACCATTAGGAATGTGGGGAGAGGTAGCTGGCCTTTTCTGATTGGATATTGCAAAGTGGTCTCTTTTGCCCCGGGGTAATGTATAACTGCCTAATGGTTCCGGAGAGACTGACCTTAGGCCTTCTAGCTTAGAGGGGAAACTTAAAGCCTGTCATGGTGTCTATTTGGTTCAGACTCATGTTCTTACAGCAGCCCCAGCAGCTGAGCAGGGAACCTCATTGTGAGAAGCAGAACTGATGAGTCCTGAGGTGACGAGAAGGACAGAGCTGAGCTTTATGTCAGAGGGCAGATCCTCCCCAGGGGACAGCATGCAAATCCCCTGGTGGGTGTGGAGAGTGGAAAGAGCCAAAGGCAGGGCCACACACATGTCTCCTGTGAGCAAAGTCCCTTCAAATGTCTTCTGTGCTTGGAGGGAAACTAACAGAGACAAATTCCTTACTGCTGAGTGGGAAGAAGGATCCAAGCGTCTGGGAAGACACAGTGGTCATAGCCCCGCCCTTCTGAGAAAGCTCCAGAGACCCTGAAGACTTAGATTTGAGTGTCCTGAGGCAGTTTCTGGCAGATGAATGACCTTCCTGCTTGGATTTCTTTCAGCTAATGTCCAGGATGAAAGGGTACGCCCTACTCCGGCTGATGGGCAGAGTATCTCCAAACCACAAGATGAACAAGAGAGAGTTCTAGAGCCTCTGATATATCTGCTGTTTCCAGGTTAATGGTTCAAGACAATTTAATAATGGTTAAATAATGAATTAAACTCACCCTCGGTCCTTGTGAATTATATTCTATAGGAAGATGAAAGTAGAAAGACCTTGACAGGGAGGAAAGAGTCTCTCATCACAGGTAGAGAACTAGTAGCCCTACTTAGGGGAATAGGAAAGGAGAAGACTCGTGTTTCAGGCCGTGAGTGTGCAGTTTGTGGTAACGATCTGTTACATCTGTGTGTACCCTGTCATATTCATCTCTCTCACCCTGGATATAAGTAGACACAGCACAGACAGACAGCACACACACCATATGATATGTAGATGATATATACCTCCCAAATCAAAGAGATTTCTTAAGGGAAGCACTTTCTAAACTGATTGGACAGAGTGAATAATGTTTGATTTTGAAATACTTTATTTTATTTATTGTCATTTTCTTTTTTTAATGTTAATTTATTTTTGAGAGAAAGAGAGAAAGCACAAGTGGGGGAGGGGCAGAGAGAGAGAGAGGGAGACACAGAATCTGAAGCAGGCTCCAGGCTCTGAGCTGTCAGCGCAGAGCCCAACACAGGGCGTGAACTCAGGAATGGCAAGTTCACGCCCTGAGCCAAACTCAGTCACTTAACCAACTGAGCCACCCAAGTGGCTTTTTCCTTTTTCCTTTTGGTGCATATAAAACCCTTTCCTGTATGGAGGCTTTCTCATCAGGTAGAACCAGTGTCTGTCAGAGGTTCTGGTTTCTAGAAGCCGAGTCTCTCACGGGTTTTGATGTTAGCCATCAGTCAATGGGTTCAAAAACAGATTGTATGTGTGAGAACAGCAAAAACTGGGACAACTATTCTAATGTCTGGGTGTAACCTGTGTCTATGACTGACATTTTCTTGGGTCTTTGCTTAACGACATTCACTGTGGAATCGGGGGGCGGGTTCAGAGCTGCTGGGGACATCAGTTTACCAACCATCCTTCATGAAAACAGGGACAGGACCTGATGATCCTTCCTGTGACAGCCTGATGTATGTCATATTGAATCGTTTGTGAGAAACGTGTCAGCTTCAAGTGACCTCACATAGAGTCATAGTCCTGTAAACAAAATCCTGGAGAAACTGGAAAAATAGATTTGTGGTTTTTTTAGATCTCAGGTAAATTAACCCCGAGTTATACTGAACTGAAAAAGAAAGCTGAATACATACAATTGTAGACATGATTACACAATATAGGTTAATGTGAATAACTTCTAGAAATCCTCTAGGAATAAGATTTTGTACCAAGGTAGGAAGAGATATTGTGTAAACGTGTATTGAGAGTGAATCTTGGGGCACTTGGGTGGCTCAGTCAGTTAAGTGTTGGAATCTTGACTTTGGCTCAGGTCATGACCCCAGGGTTGTGAGACTGAGTCCCACTTCGGGCCCTGCACTGAGTGTGAAGCCTTTTGGGATTCCCTATCTCTCTTTATACCTCTTCCCTACTAGCAAGTGCACTGTCTCTCACTCTCTCAAAAAAAAAAAAAAAAAAAAAAAGTAAAGCCCCAGTTTCTGATTGCTGACATAAGGTGACAGAAGTGAAGTATAATAGACCATTTTCCATATTATACTAGTTGGCATTTAATTTATTCTTCTGTGTTGTGTGTTTTTTTCATTGATCTTTATTTATAGTGCTAGCCAATGCAATCCTGAATTTTACTCTTCACACTTCCAGCCCTCCTGATCAATCCTTGTAGTGAATGAATTAGAAAGATAAGCAATTGAAAATGAAAAGAATAAAGACCAAAAAAAAGGAAAAATGCAACATAATATTATAAATCTTAAGATGAGTTTGAAGAGCTATTCATTACAGATGTTAGATTATGAATCTGAAGCAGGCTCCATTATGTAATACTGTGTGAAGTATACTAAAAAAAAAAAAAAAGAAAAGAATCATGGGGCCCTTGGGTGGCTCAGTCAATTAAGTGTCTGACTTCAGCTCAGGTCATAATCTCATGGTACATAAGCTTGATCCCTGAATCGACTCTGTGCTAACACCTTGGAGCCTGGAGCCTGCTTCTGATTCTGTGTCGCTCCCTCTCTCTGCCTCACCTTTGCTTGTTCTCTCTCTCTCTCTCTGTCTCTCCCTCTCTCTTATACATACACACACACACACACACACACACACACACACACAAATAAATAAAAACATTAAAATTTTTCTTAAATGACATCACACATTGTCATATGTGAAACATCAAAATGTGGAAAATTGCTGAAAATTATTCATCTGTCATATTTCTTTTTTCTGTTTCAGTTTTGAAATGTTTGTTTCATGAAGTAGTCTTTCGAATGCTTGAGTTTCAGAGTATTACTATTTCCTACAAAACTTAACCTGAAAACTTTAAAAGTCTCCTTTTCTGTTTGGTTTTGCTTATCTCAAAATTTCTTGTCTTAAAATATCCAGGAAATGTAAAATCTTATGCAAATTATTTCATGATCAGCAAATGGCTTTGAAATTTTCCTATACTTCTGCGAGGGTGTCATGCTAAGTGAAATAAGTCAGGTGGAGAAGGACAGATACCATATGTTTGCACTCATAGGTCTAACAGGAGAACAGGAGAAACCTAATGAAGGACCAGGGGGAGGGGAAAGGAGAAAGAGAGTGGGGGAGAGAGAAAGATGCAAATCATGAGAGACTATTGAATACTGAAAAGGAACTGAGGGCTGAAGGGGAAGCTGGAGTGGGGGAAGGCAGGTGGTGGTAACGGAGGAGGGCACTTGTGGGGAAGAGCACTGGGTGTTATACGGAAACCAATTTGACAATAAACTATTAAAAAATAAAAATAAAAATAAAATTTTTCCTATACTACCTGTAGACTGAAGGAAGAGGTTTCCTAATTCCAAAGAAGAATCTTTCTTCCTGTGTATTTATAAACTATGTCATACCCTACGTCATAAAACAGAGCCCATTGGCGCAGGGCGTGTACATTACACACGGATAATAGCACCTATAAGCTGTTTAAAAGCACCTCCATGAGGTTCAGGGGGGAAGCAGGACTCCAGGCATCTAGGTCTTGGCCACCATCCACTGAATGAGCAAGGACTTACCCAGGGGGCTTTCAATGTAGTTTGGTTTCTGTGCTGCAGGCTGTTCACTAGGATCCATGACCCTGGAAGTCAGGGTGTGATTTGTGTTCCTTGGGAAGACAGATTCTTGATGTCACTGTGTGAGTCCATTATCCTGGAGCAGAATGTGTGGTGTGGGGAGTGTGATGCTGGTATACAGTCTGTCGACTTTGATCTAAACAATTTATCCACTGGAGCAGCTCAAACTCATCCTGCCTTGGCCAAGAGGAGAGACACACAGACTCCTGACTGAGTCCCAGTGCAAATTCTTTCTGATGCAAGGGGAGCTTTCCTGCAGGAGACCTGAGACCAGCCCTCCAGCAGAGGGGGCATTGCCAGCTTCAGGCCTGTTGAACAGACTCCTGGGACCTGGTTGAAACTGGTCCCCTTTTCTAAGTAACTGCAAAGTGTCACCCACTAGAGGACAAACTCACAGATGAATATTCTGTCCACGGTTAGCTCACATATACCTATGAATGTGTTGATCCTCTGACATTATAAGTGACTTCTCAACCATGTGAAGCAGGTCACTTATGAGCTGCAATGTTCTAGAGTCTTCATATCCCTGACTCTACCTGGGTAATGTGAATTACTTCCCAATATTGTAATTTCTTTTCTTTCTTTTTCCTTGGAATAAATAAGGAAATGCATTTTGTAGAGATACCTGAGATTCATCTGAATTCTGTGGAGAGCTGGGAGCAAAG
Source organism: Suricata suricatta (assembly GCF_006229205.1). Taxonomy (NCBI): domain Eukaryota; kingdom Metazoa; phylum Chordata; class Mammalia; order Carnivora; family Herpestidae; genus Suricata; species Suricata suricatta. The sequence goes on from NC_043703.1 coordinate 128,135,594, forward strand.
TCTTATGTTGCCTGTGAAGGTTATTCTTCTAAGGATGCTACTGCCTTGGGAGACCAAACCGCCGCAGTCTAATAGGGAAAAGCGAGACAGAAGTTTCCTTTGACCCCAGCTCACCTCATCACCTCTCTACTTTTACGAACTCTTTACTCTCTGTAAGAATTTGCATTTCCAACCTGAAAGTCTCTCCCATGAGGGATGGAACTTGAGAAGTCTCATTAAATTCCACAACTTTCTTGTCATTTAAAAAAACACTCTTCCACTGTTTGAGATAGATAGATTGTTTATTTATTTGTATGTTTGGTTGTTGGCTATAGGAAAGTTTGATTCACAGGAGAGAGAGAGAGAGAGAGGGAGAGAGAGAGAGAGAGAGAGAGAGAAAGAGAGAGAGAGGGAGAGAGAGGGAGGGAGGGAAAGAATACTAGAAGAAGACACTAATCTGTTTGATCTTCACATGATATCATTATTGAAACTGTCTATTCTTTAAATGAGAGGTATGATTTGAATGTAAATATTCATAATGTATTCTGTCAATGCAACACTCCGGAAGAAAATTCTGGAACCATCAAAGCCAACCAAATATTTACCCATGAGATGTCAGTTTTATCTCTTCTAATTTCTCAAACACTAAACACTAAGCACAGAGAAATATTTACTTATCCACGCACTGGAGCATGGCCTTCCCCCCTTGTCTCCTCCTAGCAGAGAGATTCCTCATCAGTGCAGAGAAGGGACATTCTGAGCTCAGGCCCTGAGCCCTGAGTTGCTCAGGGAAAATAAGGAAGCAAGATGTGCTCAATATATCTCTGGCAAAACTTCAGGGTCCTTCTTTGACTGGCCTTACCCGAGATGTTGAACTGGCTGAGGTCAAGGAACTGAATCAGAAGCAGTGACTCTAGGCTTCTGCTCACCTGACCTAGAGTTTTCCAGTAATAGAGACAAATTCTCTAAGTTTCTGCATTGATTTAATTTCCAATAATATGTGATCAATTGTCTATTGTCACAGATCCCTATTTCTGCCATCATTCTGTGCCCACTCATTTTTGAAAGTGAACACCTTTTGCATATGTGGGTCATTATGACAATCTGGCCTGTGTCACTGTCTGACATTATTGGTCACAGGCATTGTTCCCTGGACAGCTGACTCACATCAAATTTAGCATGTGGAACACTGGCTAGGGAATACTCTTGAGATGAACATCTCCGGAGAGAGAGCAGGTTTGGGCAGAGGAGGATATTGAGCTGTGACGCAGGCAGACAAAAGCCTAAGCCAACCCCACAGGGAGGGGCAGAGTTGTGATCGCTCTCCAGAGTTGCCTGGATTGGAACCCACGGGTCAGACCCTTATCTGTGATACTACCTCTTTCTCTCAGTCTTGTACCTTTTCTATACCTCTTTGGTCTACTTGTCAAAGAAGCAGGCCCTTTAGTATTAGTTCCTAATTTCCTCTCAGGTCTCCTCATTTTCACTTTTATTTTTGCTCTTTATTGAAAGCAAGAAGAGTTTATAATATTATTTTTGCCATCACTCCAGGATTTTGTGTATATATCAGAGCAAGTTTTGAACTTTGTGATGGGAAAGAATGACTTTCAGCTTTGTTTTAGGAATGACTTGAAATTTGATCCATATCCATTCCATGTGAATATTTAGGGGGAGGCAGAGCACCCCCTGCACATTGTGGAGAAGGTAGTCCTGGCTCTCGCAGACACAGGGCACCGATGGCCACCTGATTGTGGAGAAGCTCCAGTCCTTAAAAGCCAGGTGACTGGGCCTGGCCTGCATGACACCAAGCACATACATGATGAAGCCTGGCAAGGAGCACAGCCTCCTGGGTCCAGGGCTGGTCTCAGAAAGCTTCTGTGTCTGTACTTCATCCTCTACAGCAGCTCCTGTGGCTCCACAGGGTGGTTTGGAGGCCCAGCTTGAGAAGGACTAGCCCATCAGGAGTCTTAGCGTCTAGCTGTGGGTGAAGAGGGACTCCTGTCACTCACCGGCTGTGGATCTCTTCTTTAGATTTGATTAATTTGCTAGAGCAGCTCACAGAACTCTGAGAACAGCTCCCTATGTTTCTGAGTTTAGTAAGGGATATGGTAAAGGATACAGATGAACAGCTAGTTGGAGGGATACACAGGTGAGATGGGCGGGTCCTGAGTGGAGCAGTGTCCGTCCCCATGGAGTTTGGGTGCATCACCCTCAGCGTGGATGTGCTCGCCGCCTGGGAGCCCTCGGAGCTTTGCACTATTGGGACATTACAGGTGCTTCCTCACATGCACCTGACCAATTATTACCTCCGTTTCCAGGCCTTCACCCCTCTCTAGAGGATGGGGGATGGGATTGCAACTTCCAACCCTCTAATCATGGTTTGTTCTTTCTGGTGAGCAGCACCCATCCAGGAGCCCACTCCGAGTCGTCTTCACAGAATAAGACACGCTTCTAGTGCTCTTATCACTTAGGAAATTAGAAGGAGTTTAGGAACTCTGTGCCAGGGACAGGTGCAGAGACAAATGTATATACTGTCTGTTATCTCTCAGGCATAAGTCAGGAATTCTGTAAGATTGCCATCCTTTCAGAGGCTGGGAGGCCTCACATGGTTGCTCTAAGGGAGGCCATCCCCTACCACTGTCTCCAGGGTGCCAAGCTGTGCATGGTGTAAAGAACACCCAGCTCAGCTGAAGAGGAAGCCTTTGGGGGAGCAGAGATCTGGACTGTGGCATCTTTAGCCTCCCTTCCTTTTGTTCTTTTCAATTCAAAAAATTTTTTAATGTTTTTTAAAATTTATTTTTGAGATAGAGAAAGACAGTGGGAGCAGGGGAGGGTCAGAGAGAGAGAGGGAGATACAGAATCTGAAGCAGGCTCCAGGATCTGAGCTAGCTGTCAGCACAGAGTCGGACATGGGGCTCGAACTCACGAACCCTGAGATCATGACCTGAGCCAAAGCCGGAAACTTAACTGACTGAGCCACCCAAGCACCCCGCCTCCCTTCCTTTTGGACTTCCTGGGAGGAACAGTGCTACATGAGGTCCTTTCCTCACTCTGAGAGCTTTTGCTAATACAAATGTATTTGTGTATTAAAAAAATGAAATATGAATGCAAATATTCTATCGACAGTGAAGTATACTATGTAAACAAAAAAGGTTCTTGTTAGGAAATGAAGGAGTTCTGCTTGGAAGAGAATTCTAAGTCCCCTTTTCCTTTGAACTAAACTTCTGCTTATGAAGTCAAATTAAGAAAGAGGAAAAGGAGCCTCGAAAGTTCATTGTATGCCCTCTTCTGTGGGAGGGCACAGCTGCCTTACATGGATTTCTGAGTTTATAGGATTCAGCTGAAACAACAATAATTTAGAATATTTTGTTCTTTGTAGTCCAATTTCCATTGCTTTTGCCTAATGACCCATGGCAAGGCACTCTCTGAACCCTAAATATTTTTTTCCCTTGTGAAGTGCTGGTGCATCCCACCTGAAGCTGGAGGGAGCAGGAACAGAAAACAGAGGTGGAAGGGACAGGCAGGTGATTGGGGGAAAGAGTTTGTAATCTTTATTAGGCAGTGCAAGTGATCACTAAGGGATTCCAGTAAGGAAAATAGATACAGACTTGAGCACCTTAAAGTGTCCATAGCCCGGCTCTCACTTCTACTCTTGTCCCAGTGAGTAAGTTGGATAAGAGACTCATGAATCACAAGATATGAACAAACTCAGGCTCCCTTCTGAGTGGTGTTTGGAAGAAGGTAATGAATGCAATGTACTTAGATAGGTTGAGTGAAATCAACTATTCAATATGAGTTGAGAGAATTCAACTATTCTACATGTTGGCAAATAAAAGACTTACTTGATCTACCCCATAAAAAATAAATAACCTTGGGGGTCCTGGGTTGCTCATTCGGTTTGGCCTCAGACTGGTTTCCACTCAGGTCATGATCTCAGGGTTTTGTGAGTTTGAGCCCCACTAGCGCAGAGCCTGCTTGGGATTCTCTCTCTCTGTCCGTCTCTCTCTGCTCCTCCCGCACTCATGCTGTCTCTGTCTTTCTCAAACTAAATAAATAAACTTTAAAAATAAATAAATAAATATTTATTTATATTTATATACTAAAGTCAAAATATCTCAAGAATTAGCAATATAGTAACATATTCTTTATCAATGTATGAAATAACAAGATCCAATTGCAATAAAAAAAATTACTCTGTAAAAGACATTCTCCAGAGTATAAGGAAACAAGCCACAGACTGGGAGAATATATTGCAAAAACACATCTGAAAAATATGGTTATCTACATTTACCAAGAATACTTACAACTCAACAATAAGAAACAATCCAATTAATAAAGGGGGGAAAGGTCTGAACAGATGCCTCATGCAAAAAGATATACAGATATCAAACAGAAATAAGAAAAATAATCAACATTATATTTCATTAAGGGAATGGAATTAGAGTTGCTACTATGTGCATATACAGTGTAGTCTTGGCTTCAGGAGTAGATTCTTGTGATTCATCACTTACATACACTACCCAGTGTTCATCCTAACAAGACCACACACCTATTTAAATGTCCAAAATCCGGAGCATAGATGGCTCCAAATGCTGGTAGGATGAGGAGGAGCACAGACTAGCATTCTGTGCTGGTGGAAATGCACAAATAGAACAGCCATTCTGGAACACAGTTTGGCAAGTTCTTACAGAACTATGTGTACTCTGACCAAACAATTCAGCAGTTATATTTTTTGGTATTTACTCAAAGAAGTTGAAAATGTATGTCCACAGAAAAACCTGTAAACCAATATAGATAGGAGATTTGGTCCTAAGTTCCAAAATTGTATGCAGTCAAGGTGTCTTTCCAAAGATGAATGGATAAATAAACTATGGTGCATCTGACAATGAAACATGAGTCAGCTGAAAAGGCATAATCTACTGTCCATGAGAACAGTAAGAAGTTCAGCGGTTGCCAAGGCTTAGAGGGGAGAGAGGGATGAATAAGCAGAGCACAGAGAAGTTTGAGGACAGTGAGATGATCCAGTATGATGCTGTCCTGGCTACATATCATAGGACATTTGTCCAAACCCTTAGACTCATCAAGAGCAGGAGTTACGAAGATGGGATCTGTACATGTGAGGTGATAATGGTGTGTCAGTGGAGGTTCATTGATTGTAACGAATGTTTCTCTCTGGAAAGGGATGTTGATGGTGGTGGGAGCTGCGTATATGTGGAGGGAGGGGGTATTGGGAATTCATGAATTTTAATTACATAGACCATGGTGTGTAATATCTTGGAATAGGCAGTTATAAGCAATAAAGAAATTTTACTCAGCCAGAATTAGGATCACCTTGTGCTGATTCAATCATTATTACTTCTAACACACTGTGTCATGACAGGTAATTGACATGAGCCCATGTTAGGTCAGATATAATTTTTGAGCGCTATGTTAATTGAGATCTACTCAAAGCATATAACTTATTTACATTTTCAATGGAACAAACAATACAGGTTCATTTTTAGGTAAGACCATGTCCTGTAAAACTAATGTACTTAGCTATTGGTTGAAGCTTTTTTTGACAATATTGTACTAAATTTGTCATCTCCAAAATAGTATTTAAGGCTAGGTGATCTTACAATGATCCCTTTTGGGAAAACATTTCATATCATTCTGTACACTTCCTGTGGTCTATGAGGTACGTTTTATGCTCTACATCTTTCAGCTTATTTTGTTTTCTCAGAACCTATTTTGGAATTCTATGAACTCCCATTTTTTTTCAGAAGAAGGTCATTGAGATGAATAAAATCTTCCTGGGTAAGTTCTTCTGAGCGTACACACATACAGGTATCTCTGTGTATGTTGTTGTTGTTGTTTTGTTGAAGTATGGAGATACACAATATTCCATTGCGTTCAGGTGTACAGCATAGAGATTAGACAAGTCTGTACATTATGCTGTGCTCCAGGTGTACCTGTTGTCTGTCCCCATGGATACTACGACAAGAGCACTACTGAGTTCCTTGAGCTTTGATTGTAGTCACTTAATTGTTACTGAACTGGAAGGCTGTACCTCTCATTCCTTTGCACCCATTTTTCTATCCCCTTTGCCAACTTCCCATCGGGCGACCAACAGTTTTCGTCCTGTATTCATGTGTCTGTTTATAAAACTTTTGTTGATTTTTGTTTGTTTGTTTTTTATATTTCATATATAAATGAAATCCTAATCTGACGTAGTTCACCGACTGTAATACCGTCATGGCTCATCCACGTTGTTGCAATAGGCAATATTTCATTCTATTCAGTGAAGGGCCACATCCATGGTATGTATAGACCACAGCTGCTTTACAAGAGGAGAAGCTCCTATGTGCTATGAATTTACAACCATGTGTTTGGGTCCTTGAACAGTCTTACGAAGTGTTCTCAGCCATGTTTGCTGTGGGAGTAGTGTGGACAGAATGTTGTCTGGAAAACATTGTATGAGAGGGATTAGTGTAACTGGTGATGAAGAAGTTCAGAGTGTGCAAGAATAAAAAAATAATATCTGCACGATACCAAATATTATGGTATTGAAAAATTACAAAAATTGTTAACTCCAAATGTAATCAACTTGTGTCATCACAAATATGAATCTATTTGCTGACTCTTCAGCTGACCCAATGTCCCTGACCCATGCACACAGGCAGGGAGGGTGTGGATGGGGTGCAGGTCCACTCTCCCTTCCTTCCTACTGCTCAGGGGCGCGTCCATCACCTCCGTCCCGGTGTGGGTCATGCCCCGCTGGGCTGGTGCAGCTGAGGGGCTGCGACATGGTCCAGAGCCCTCAGCTGCACGTGATGCCCTGACGTCTCCAGCATCTGCCTCTCGGGGCCACTGAGACTCTGCTGTGTCTGCTCCCCACTCAAGTAACACGTGTGGAGGGTGGTGACGCGCCAGACAGAGAGGTTTGTGTTCGGGGCTGAACCACTGTGGGAGGCTCGTGTGTATCTTGCATGCAGTAATAAACTCCGATGTCCTCAGCCTCCACCCTGCTGATTCTCAGGGTGAAATGTGTCCCTGACCCGCTGTCACTGAACCTGTCTGGGACCCCAGATTCTCGGTTGGAAACTCCATAGATGAGGAGCCGTGGAGACTGCCCTGGCTTCTGCTGGTACCAATGTAAATAGGTGTCTCCATCACTGTCCTCGAGGCTCTGACTGGCCCTGCAGGAGATGGAGGCCGGCTGTCCTAGGGTGACGGGCAGGGACAGTGGGGTCTGTGTCAGCACGACATCCCCACTGGATCCTAAAATAATGAGAGAGAAGCACAATGTTATGTCATTTTTTTATGATTTTAAGGATGTGTGTGTGTGTGTGTGTGTGTGTGTGTGTGTGTATGTGTGTGTGTGTGTGTGTGTGTGTTTTAGGCTAAGTCATTTTCTGTGATTTGATTCATACTCTAAATATATCCAATTTTCAAAGACAACCCAAGAATTGTAGGCACAAAGCAGCCTCTTTTTTCTCTAGCATCTCACTAAAGCAATGTCCTTTGTTCCTTTCAGTTTCTTCTTTAGTTTCCAGGCCCCTAAATTAAATTCCCCTTGCTGGAGGGCAGTCCCACCCATGGGCAGAGTACACATGGGGAGCAGGAACACCCCCAGACCTCTGCCCCCACATCCTGTGCCTCTCCCTCACCTTTCCTCCGCCCTCACCTGGGATCCAGAGCACCAGCAGCCCCAGCAGCTGAGCAGGGAACCTCATTGTGAGAAGCAGAACTGATGAGTCCTGACTGGTGAAGGGAAGGACAGAGCTGAACTTTATGTCAGAGGGCAGATCCTCCCCAGGGGACAACATGCAAATCCCCTGGTGGGTGTGGCAGAGTGGAAAGAGCCAAGGACAGGGGCACAGCTTCCTCTCCTGTGAGCAAAGTCCCTTCAAATGTGTTCTGTGCTTGGAGGGAAACTAACAGAGACAAATCCCTTACTGCTGAGTGGGAAGAAGGACCTAAGTGTCTGGGAAGACACAGTGCTCACAGCCCCGCCCTTCTGAGAAAGCTCCAGGCCCCTGAAGACTTAGATTTGAGTGACTTGAGGCCATTTCTGGCAGATGAATGGCCATCCTGCTGGGGTTCCTCTCAGCTACTGTCCAAGACAAAACAGAGCCGCCCCATTCCGGCTGATCGGCAGAGTATCTCCAAACCACAGGGTGAACTAGAGAGAGTTCTAGAGCCTCTGGGATCTGCTGTTTCCAGGTTAATAGTTTAAGACAATTTAATAATGGTTAAATAATGAATTAAACTCACCCTGGGACCTTTTGAGAAGATAAAGAAGCAGGGAAAAAGGAATCTCTCATCACAAGTAGAGAACTAATAGCCCTGCTTCGGAGAATAGAAAAGGAGAATTTCGTGTTTCAGGCAGTGAGTGTTCAATTTGTTACACTGTGGTGTGTATTCCATCATTCTCTCTTTTCCCCTAGATATTTAGGTAGATAGATAGATAGATACTAGACAGACAACACACACCATATGGTATATATGAGAGATAGATACTTGTATGAACACACCCCACTCCCCCTCCCCAAATCAAAGAGATTTCTTAGGGGAAGCAACTGCTAAGCAGATTGGGCAGAACAAACATAGTGTAATTTTGTCATGTTTCATGTTATTTGGAATCATTTTTTTTGATTCTTAGAAAATCCCTTCCTATATGGAGTCTTTCTCATCATGTATAACCAGTGTCTGTCAGAGGTTCTGGTGTCCTCTGGTAGTGCTCTGTGAGAAGCTACGTTTGCATTGGTTTATGTAAGAGACAACAACCATGAGTCACTGAGTTCAAAACCAGATTCTGTGTGTGAGAATAGCAAAAACTGGACAACTATTCTAATGTCTGGGTGTAACCTGTGCTTATGACTGACGTTTTCCTGGGTCTTCACATAACGACAGTCACTGTGGAATCGGGCGCGAGTTCAGAGCTTCTGGAGGCATCAGTTTACCAACCATCCTTCCGAAAAAAGGGACAGGATCTGATGATCCTTCCTGTGACATCCTGATGTGTGTCATATTGAATTGTTTTTGAGAATTGTGTCAGCTTCAGAGTCACAGTCCTGTAAACAAAATCCTGGAGAAACTGAGAGCATAGAGTTTGTAGTTTTATTACATCTCAAGGAATTTAAACCCAAATCATACTGAACTAAAAAACAAAACAAAACAAAAAGAAAACAAAAAACAAGAAAACCCTGATAACATATAATGGTAGGCATGATTACACAAACAAGGTCAGTGTGAATAATTTCTTGAAATCCTCCAGGAAGAAGATTTTGTACCAGGATGGGAAGAGATATTGTGTAAAAGTGATATTGGAAGTAAATCCTGAACAATGTGGAGGGACTTGGTTGCTATTGAAATACTGCGACAGAATCAGGATAAGAGCCCATGTCCCATATTTTACAGGTTGGCTTTTTATTTCCTTTTTGTGTGGTTTTCCTCATTGATCTTTCTTATAGGGCTAGCCAATGCAGTCCTGTCTGCCCTTGAGAAGGGCAGTCCTCCCCCCATCCAAGTACTAACCAGGCCCGGCCCTGCTTAGCTTCCGAGATCAGACGAGATCGGGCACATTCAGGGTTGGATGGCCGTAGAGGAGAATTGCAGTCCTCCTAATGAATCCTTCTCGTGAATGAATTCAAAGAGGTAAGTAACTGAAAATAAAAAACATGAAAAATCAAAAGGAAAAATATAAGCCATTCTATTACATCTTAAAGTGAGTTTGAAGAACTATTCATTACAGATGTCGATTCATGACTCACATTATATAACACAGTGTGTTAACTATATTAAAGAAAAGAATTACATTGCACATTATTGTAGGTGAAAACTAAAAGTTTGGAAATATGGCTGAAATTAGTGATCTGTCATGTTTCTTTTACTGTATATCCATTTTGAATTGGTTGATTTTAGGAAGTTTTCTTTAGGATGCTTGAATTTCAAGAGAATTATTATGATCTATGAAGCTTACCATGAAAAGTTAAAAGTCTCCTTTTCTGTTTGGTTCCTGGCTTTGTAATTTCTTGCCTGAAAATATGCAGAAACTGTAAAATCTTATAAAAATCCTTTCTGGATCAAGAAAAGGCTTGATATTTCCTATACTCTCTGTTGACAAAGGAAGAGCGTTCCTAATTTCAAAGAGGAATTTTCTCTCCTGCGTGTTTGCAAAGTCTATTGTATCCTGGATAAAAAACTGAGCCCATCAAAGCTGGTCATTGCTCATTACATGGAAATAATAAGCACTCATAAGAGGTGTTTAAGAAGAACCTTCCATGATGTCAAGGTGGGAAACAGGACTCTAGGTGTCTCAAATCTAAACTTTTTATAAGTTTATTTATTTATCCTGAGAAAGACAGAGAGGGTACAAAGCATTAACCTATTCTGTGAATGCAAGACTCTAGAAGAGAATTCTGGCACCATCCAAGCCAACTAAAAATTTACATATGAACCCTCAGTTTCATTCCTTCTAATTTCTCAGTCACCAAACACTAAGCACATAGAAATGTTTCTTTCTCCTCTTCACTGGTGCACGGCCTTCCCCACTAGTCTCCTAGCAGAGAGCTTCCTCATCAGTGCAGAGAAGGGACATTCTGAGCTCAGGCCCTGAGCCCCAAGATGCTTAGGGAAAATGAGGAAGCAAGATTTGCTCAATATATCTCTAGCAAACCTCAGGGTTCTTCCCTTAAGACCTGTCCTTGTGCTCAATCCATGAGCTCCGAGGGGCTGAACTGGCTGAGATCAAGGAACTGAGTCAGAAGCAGTGACTTTAGACTTCAGCTCACCTGACCTAGAGTTTTCCAGTAAGAGAGACAAAATTCTCTAAGTGTCTGCACATTGATTCAGTTTCTAATAACATGCGATCAATTGTCTATTGCCACAGATTCATATTTCTCCCATTACTCTGTCCCTGTTGATTTAACCTTTAACGTCTGAAGGTCATTATGACAATCTGCGTCAATCTCATGGACATCATTGGTCACAGGCATTGTTCCCTGGACAGCAGAATCACATCAAATTTTGCACTGGTTGGGAAATATTCCTTTTATTAAAAATTTGTTGTTTATTTATCTACTTTGAGAGAGAGAGAGAGAGAGAGATTGTATGGGAGAGTCAGAGAGAGAGGGAGATAGAGAGTAAATCCCAAGCAGGCAGCATATTGTCAGTCCAGAGCTGGAGATGGGGTCTGAACCCACCAATGGTGAGATCATGACCTGAGTTGTAATCAGGAGTCGAATACTTAACCTCCTGAGCCACCCAGGCATCCCTTCTGGGGCAATATTCTTTAGAGAGAGAGCAGGATTGGGCAGAGGAGGACACTGAGCTGTGATTTCGGCAGACAAAAACCTAAACCAGCCCCAGGGAGGGCAGCGCTTGGATCGCTCTCCAGAGTTGACTTGAATTGGGACCCACGGGCAGGAGCCTTATCTCAGACATCCTCTCATGCACAGAAGACCCAATATGTCTATCTCAACAAGTTGATCTATAGCTTCAAAGTATTGCCAGTAAAACCCAGTTATTAGTATTTATTTTGTAAAGCAAATTCTAAAATGTATAGGGAACTCAGAGAACTAAAAAGAAGCAAGGCAATTTTGAAGAGGAAGAAAAGAATGTGGGGAGAACACTCTCGTGACTCTTAAGACTGATAAAGACTCAGTAATGAGGACACTGTAGTTGTCAAAAGATATTCAAAGAGACCAGTGGAACAAAACATAGTCCACAGATTTCTATCTCTTGGGACACTTGATTTGCGACCAGTGTGGCTCCTCAGACCACTAACAAAAGAATGTTCTTCTTAATATAGTGTGATGGATTAAGTGGGTCTTCATTCCCAAAGAGATTAAATCTGACCCCATCCTTTGTATCATATCAAACAATCCCGCTACATTGTAGATCTAAAGTACAGGGATAAAGCTTCATAAAAATAGCAAGCAGTCATGTCTTCATCAATTTGGAGTATGAAATGGGTTTCCAAATAAGACATAAAGGGCATCAAACATGAAAGATTGATCTTTTGGGCTTCATTGAAATTATCACAGGTTTCAAAACTATTAATAAGCTAAAGTACATAGAGGAGAAGGAAATTTGCAAATACAGTGATTTAGTTTCCATTCCTTGCTTTTATTTATGTTTATTTATTTATTGTGAGAATGAGAGATGGCTGGTGAGCAAATGAGGGCTGGGCAGAGAGAGAGAGGGAGAGAAAGAATGCCAGGCAGTCTCCACACCACCAGTGCAGAGCTGTGACGCAGGACTCAATCTCATGAATGGTGAGATCATGACCTGAGGCAAAATCAAGAGTCAGTTGCTAATTGTTATTTTCTCTGTAAATCAGAGGACCTGTGACCTAGGTCATGAGGGTATTAATGGACTTCACCATAAAGAAAAAAAGGCTTTGCTAATATCTCATACCTGGAACTCAGAGCATGAATGAGAACATGGAGCTAATGGGACTTTCATAGGCTGTTATGGTTTACTTTCTTACAGTAGGAAAAAACATCTTCATTCATATCTTTTTGGTCTCCACTGAGTTAGAAAACATATATTCAAGTAAGTATACCAATTTGGTGTATTATTTAGAAACAAAGATCATAAGGAAAATTTCTTATGAGTCAGGTTAGGTACTGTATCTGGTCTTGGGCCAACTTTTGATGGGGAGTTAATGGAGTCCTATTAACACATTTAATTCAGGAGGTAATTGTATACACACATCAAAAACAAGTACCCACATGTATGTATATTATATACATTTACACATGTATGCATATGGACACATTCATATATATAATTTTATTTATCAAATTTAGACTTTATCACTCAAATATGAATGACATAAAAATTATCATCATTATTACCCTATGTAACCTTAGTTAGATGTTTCTACCATGGGATACATTTTGCCCTTTGAATTCAAATATTTATTTTTTAAAACTTTTCTTAGTGTGGTTATATCTTCTTATGAATGGATTACCAGGTACTCATGTTTATGCCACTGGTTTCCATAAAGGCTGTCAATATCTATGCAGAGATGTATAAAAGTGGCATTGGTCAGATTTTACACAGTATGTTAACAAATCAATCAAAAACTCAGTGGCTTCCAATACTGAGCATTTGTTTCTACAGTCACAGATGTTCATGTTAACACTGATTTGGATGATGGACACAGGGCTCAGCATGTGGTTATTCTGCAGGGAGACGAATTGTTCTCCAGCCTAGAGATTGTGTGACCTGGGGCCACGACTGAGGCTGTGGTGACTACCCACAGCACATCATTCTCATGGCAAGGTGTTGGAAGGAACAGAATCCCCAAACAAACAAATGTAAGTCCAATCATGGCCAACACAATTGCATACAATTTTGATGAATTCTTAGGTCTTCATAATTCTTTGTTTCTAAAACTCATTATTCTATTTAACTTGTAAGGTATACAGTCATGCTATTTCCAAACTCTTACATGTTTCAGTGCTTATAATCTAAATAGAAGCATGTGGGGTGCATGGGGGGCTCAATAGGTGAAGTTTCCGACTTTTGACATCAGCTCAGATCATGATGTTGCATCATGAGATTGAGTCCTGTGTGAATCCCCGCACGAAGGAGGGAGCCTGCTTAACATTCTTCCTTTCCCTCTCTCTGCCCTTCCCATGCTCACACACACCTGCTCTCTCTCAAAAACAAATAAACCCTAAAAAAAACAATAAAAAGAGGTTTGAGACTTACTTTTTGGTGAATTAGAAAAAAAATACAGATGTGTTTTTGACATGTGATTTTAACTAGAAATTTCTTATTTGAAAATAGAGATAAAAAGACTGCCTTTGCTGAAGTAAAAGTGCTGTAAAACAGAGCATCGTACACCTTCTGCGGGTCTCCTGGTGTCTTGTTAGAATGAAGGTCCCTGTAAGTAGGTGTCAGGTGGCACCTGCTGTTTGTAACAAGCTTCCCTGGATGTCAAAGATGCTCTGGCTTCTGGAAAATCTTGAGCAACGAGATATTTTATGTTAAAGAACAACAATGCCTCACCCACATTCTGTTTTTCACCCACATTTCAGACTTTCATTGTTTGTCTAAGTATTCTTACACATGAGATGCAATTTCCTCTTTTTTCTGCTTACTTGGTTGCTTGATAAAATTTTCTTCTTATGAATTCAGAGCTGCTAATGGTTACGAGAAACATGTTCAAGTGAATTGGGGCCTTCCCCTCACTGGGAAATTTCTGAGAAATGTGGAAATAGTGACATCCAGGCTGTCTGCTGTCAACCCAACATCATCACGATCACTTCTGGAAGACATTTCCCAGCCCCAGACCCTTTCTTCCATGGTTTCCTAGGGGGTTGCTGCTGAGCGGCCCTACCTTAGATCAGGGGTCAGCAGAGGAGGACTGAGCACCATCCATCAGCACCTGCAGGCAGATGGGTGGACAAGGGGGGATCAGAGAATCACCGGGTGAGGGCGCTGCGGAGGCTGGAGCACCAGCAACCCCATCCCTGGACTTCCTAGATGGTCCTGGAGACCACAGAGTTAGGCATCCTCTATTTCCAGGGGCATATGTTCTCTGGCTTATGGGGGATCACAGAGGAAGCACCCATTTTTAGTATCTGCCTCCCTTATTGTTATCTACCCAGGCCTTTGAAAGAGTGAAGTTTGACATTACATCCCTATAGTAAGCAATTCCTGCTTAGAATATCTAGCATGGCTGCTCTTCTACTGTATGAACCCTGATGGATGCCATGACCCACATCTCCATCTTGATTGCATCACAAGAGGCTGTCATGTCTGTGCTGCTGTTGGACTGAGGAGGGGGAAGGGGGATCCTATGCCCTCCTCCTAAACCTCCCAGTGTCCTCCAGAGCAGGGCTGCCTCTGACAAACTCTCTGAGCAGATGCAGGCACAAGAGACCAGCAGGGGGAGTCCAGCCTCTCACTCCGCTAGCCTGGTGGTTTATGTTCAGGTCTGTAACACTGTGCGGGTAATTGTTATTTTGCTGACAGTAGTAAGTTGCTAAGTCTTCAGGCTCCAGGCTGCTGATGGTGAGGGTGAAATCAGTCCCAGACCCACTGCCGCTGAACCGTGATGGCACTCCCGAGATGGACTGGGAAGCATATTTTACAAGGAGCTTCGGAGACTGATTTGGTTTCTGCTGATACCAGTGTAAGTTGGTGCTGATGCTCTGACTGGCCCGGCAGGTGATGGTGACTTTTTCTTTTAGAGCCCCGGACAGGAAGGCTGGGGACTGAGTCAGCACAATCTCACCGCTGGAGGCTAAAATCACACATGAAAATCATTTGCAGAGCCTAAGGCTATGGATCTAGAAGTCAACATTATCTACCTATGGAGGGGAAAGACTAGGATTTATTTTTAAAACTTTCAGACTGAATCAGTAAGCCGAATTCATTTGTCGAAGGATTCCCAGGATGAAAGAAAATCAGTGACTGAAAATAGTCCCCCCACTTATCTCTCTGTCCCAATATTCTCACCTGGAACCCAGAGGAGCAGAAGCCCAAGGAGCTGTGATAGAGACACCATCTCGCTCTATTCGCCGGGTCTCCTTTGCTCGGGCCCCTTACCCAGAGAA
>NC_043703.1:128151232-128159781 GCF_006229205.1 Suricata suricatta
CCTGTGGGGGTGTTGCAAGAGCTACCCCATGCTTGACCAAAGGCAAGATCCCCAGCTGGGTGATGACATCTCATCTAACTCAGTCCTCTGTCGGAGTTTGCATTCATCCCCAGTGAACAGCAGGTCACATCCTCAGTCCTGGCCCAGGGCTATGTTCCCTGCTCCCTGTCACAGTCCCTGTGTGACCACACCATGAAGCGTCCCGCTGTGCTGCCCTCCATTGGTAACATCATGTTCATTAGGATGAGGACATAGATATCTTGCCCAAACACATATGCTCCGACAGTGGGCTGCAAGTGCTATAAAAATGCCTGTGCCCACCTCACTGGTGGCAATGTCAGGGGTCTAGATGTCAGAGCATTGCAGGAACATCCTCTTCAGGTAAAGGAATGGAAATTGCATTTTATAGTTCAAGCCACGGAGAATGAACCACACTATTTTGTAGGCATCTCTGGAGTATTGGAGTAACACATTGGATAAACTACACCTTTCTGTGTGTCAGCTAAGTATGAAGTCGCTAGGTTCAAGTGGACAAATGGCTAGGAGGGAGCCTCTATCAGGTTTAGGTCATGATGCAAGTGGCTATATCATTTAGGCCCATCGCTCAGTGGTGCAGGCATCTGTGATAGATGAGGACATGCGTGGACACTGTGGCAAGCCCAGACAGAGAGTCGTAGCAGAGATGTCAAGGGTTCTCCAGCAAGACTTGGCCCTTCTCAAAATCGACCCCTCACATTTCAAAAAGTAGTTCCCAGTATAGTACAGACTCTGCTGGACATGTGTCTGGTTCATCAAGTAACTGTGACCGAGCTGCCCACCATACACGGGAGGTGTCAGATATGCCAAACTGTAAGATTGACTGGAGCTGAGCAGCAGTCAATCCCAGGAAGGAGACAGTACTTTCTTTAGTTTTGGAACCAGGCCGGTTCTGTGGGCCATTTAATGAGGAGTCTCAGTCTCTAAAATATCACCACTCCTGCCTTAACACCTCTGCCTCAGCTCATGTTTTCAGCCTCATGAGGGTTTATATTGAATATATTTTCTTATTTCTGCATTCTTGGTGCTCCAGCTGTGAAGGAACTGCCTCTCCAGAGGGTAGCTCATTCCCAGAGACTGTAAAAGACTTGTCCAGGCGCACACCTTTGAGACGCCAGCCAAACTCCAAATCCTCGCTTGCCTTTTGTCAGTCAACCTTACAGTCTGGGAAGTGTCCCCTGCCCTATCACTCCAGGTACCAGGCTGCACGGGGACACCAAGGATGCAGCCCATGGAAACTTTCAAGTTCTCCAATCTTAGGCCTCAGGGGCTTGCTTACTTTGCTTCCCTATTTCTTCTCACAAAACACACAGGAAAACATATACAGCTTGCATTTCCTCTCCCTGCCCACCCCTGTCACCTCGGCGCTGCTGTGTTGCCTCCTGGCCTGCTGTGTGCTGTGTGTTTTGGTGCGGATGATCAACGCTTCTTCCTGCACTATGATAACCATTGTGTCTTTGTTTCTTCCCAAAAGACACAGGGCTTCCCACCCAGCTAATGCCAGAGAAAGAGCTCCACCTCCGTCCAGGTTTGCATCAGGTGTTGGTGTAAATAAAAAAATATTTTGGGCACCCCCTCAATCAAGAAGGAGACAGCCGTTTGTTGTCTCTGCAGTAGACTCTAAGTCTGGATACTGCTTGCTGTCCTTGTCTACCATGCCACTGTCAGCACCTCCGTCTGGCTCACAATGTCCTCATTCAGCGTCACACTACCTGACCACAAACTTGTGTCAGCAGGTGACATGAGGGAACGTTGCTGACGTGAGAAGAAACTGCAGGTGCACCAGGGGAGAAGCTGGCCATGTGTGTGGAGGTTGCAGCCCCGGCCCAGGTGAAAGGTGATAGAGGTTTGCACCAGGTCAGGCAGTGGGGGTGGTGAGAGGTGGTCAGATATGGGATACAGCTGAGGCTTCAGATTATTTATTATGTGTCTGTCTACCACCAGATGCTAGGGCCTCTCAGAGAATTTTGCCAAAGAGCCAGCTGTGCAGAATTCCTCTGGACGGTCACACCACCCACCACCCTTCTATGAATCAGATTTTTTATTAGAATCCTGGCTTCCTGTCTGAATGACCTTGGACACATTTCATAATCTCTCTCTGCCTCAAATTTTCAATCAGAGAATGCAAATAAAACACCTCATATTAAGAATTAGCTCAGTTAATGTACATAATAAGCATTAAATACACATCATAGCCTATCATTTCTTTGTTGTTAAACTCATAATTGAAGACACATATGATAGGTCAGAAGATCACTGCCACGTGTTCCTCCCAGTGATTGTGGAGATGATTTCTTAGGAGTGTAGAGTCTATTTCTTGATTTCTTGAATCAAAGTGCACCTTGGGCCCTGCTGTGTCAAATAAAATGTGGTGATAGGGACCCCAGACCAGGTCTGGGGTCTGGGCTTCGAGAGGCCTTGCAGCTTTCACCATCCACCTTTGATGCAAGAAAGCTGATCTAGCCTCATGGCCAATGAGACTCCACATGCAGCACTGAGGCTCCCGGCCAGCAGCGAGTGCCAACAACCGGACATGTGAGTAGGTCATCTAGTGGCGTGCCAGGGAATGTGCTGTGGAGAATGGAGTGGCCCTCCCTGTGAGGACAGGTATCTTGTCCTTGACATTGTTCACAATGGCCCGTGGATGGTGATACTGAAAGTAGCATTGCTATTAATGTACACATTTCTATAGTCAATTCACTCCTTAGAGCCTGTACATGGGGGTGGAGGTTTAGCCACACCTGTCCTTGTGTGTGACTGAGAGGAGACTCAAGACTCCCCAGGTCACAGCTAGCATTACCTGGTCACTATGGGGAGAAACCAGTTGGGGTCTTTCAGGCCAGCTGACCTTCCAGCTGCCCTCGCTGCATGAGTGAGCCCTGGCAAACCAGCAGAGAGACCACCCAGGCCACCCCCAGAATCATGGGAAATAATGAACTGGTATTCTTGTAAACCTTACGCTTGGGGTGCTCTGTTCTGCTGGAAGAGATAACAGAACAGTCATAAATAAATCCATCTGAAGAATCGTCCCATATCGCTGTTTGACTCTGTCCACTTCCACCTTCTCCTCTAAGTAGGTCTGGCTTCAGGCTGAGGCCATAACCCTCCAACCTGCCCTGCCTCACCACGTCAGGAGACAGGGACTCTGCGAGTGTGAAATCCCAAGGACAGACGTGTTACAGCTTTCATGCTGTGGCCTCAGGCAGGAAGCTGGTATCATGGTTGAAGAACCGGCTCCCACGACCCAGAGGGGATATTTTTGTTTGGGGACCTGTCACTGTGGGAGGCCAGCTTACATGCTGCTGGCAGGAGTCGTCCCCAAAGTTTGTAGCCTCTAGTCCACTGGTGGTGAGGGAGGAGTACAGCCAGAGCCAGTTCCCAGGAACCTTGGAGAGAGAGTTCCAGCGGCCTGGGCTGAAGCCCCAGCGATGAGCCGCAGGAGCTCCTCGGTCCCTGCGGGAACCAGGCCATGGAGGGATCTTACTCCACACTGCTTCCATGGGTGATGGAGACAAAGCTGACCTGAGATGTCGCCGGGTCTCTGGGGACTGAGTCCCTGGCAAGGACACACCATCCGGGCACCAGGGAGTATTACTTCCGTCGAAGGCTCGAGGACACATGGATCCTCAGAAGAGGGATGTCAGGCTTAAACGTGGTACAAACTAGAAATCAAGTGCCTCTGGGCCTTCCCGCCTTTGCTGTGTCAAGAATTTGTGTAGTTTTTGATGTTCCTCAGGCCCAAGACGAGTTATGAAAGGTGACCCAACAGAGCACAGCCCCACCCCGAGAGGCCGATGGATGAGTCCCTCCCTTGTAGCCAAGCTCACACACAAAATCTCTCCATGGCTCGGTCACAGCCTCGTGTGTGACTCCCAGCCACGTGTGGTCTCCCTGCCCAGCCCTAACTGCCAATCAAGGCCACTAGGACCTGGGTCTCAGTGGGAGGGTGTTTTTCCATGTGCAAGCTTCTCATTATTTATAGTTTATTTTCTGGTTTCCAGAACCAGCACTTACCAACAGAGGATTCTGAGCTGGAGTCAGACCCGCAGGTTAACAAGGGCCCGGATGTGTGAGGAAAGGAGGCTGCCCTCTGAAGGCCCAGATGGATGGTCTGTGGGGGAGTCAGGGGAGCTGGGGGAGGGGAATTCAGAGCAGGAGCTGCACAAACACCCTGATGTTCCACTCGGTGACCAATAGGAGACCCAGTGGAGGTGCCCGGACAGGTAGGCTGGGAGCAGTGCCAGGAGGATGAGGGGGATGTGATGTCAGAGCTGTGGCCCTACCCCTGTCCCTAACAAGGTCCCAGACCCTCAGCAGCCCCTGGGATGGGGTGACAGCTGAGTGAGGTGTGTGCCCCATGAAGTGACAGGAAGATGGAGCCTGTGCTCCTGAAAGCAACTTGGTCATTGATGGTTAGGGTGACTTCTGTCTAGACTGGCTGCACCTGACCAGGCAGGCATCATGCCCAGGGGACCTTGTGAGTGAGAAAGAGCCGAGGAGTTCAGGCTCAAGCAGTGTTGATACACTAGCTGCTAGTTCTGCAGGGGATGGTGACCCTCTCTCCTGGGGTGTTGGAAGGGAGGGACACAAGACATGTCCACACAGTGTCCCCTCGGGCACCTAAGAGGGAAAGACAACATGGACATCCCCAAACATTAATACCAAACAGAGAGCTCATCAACTACTTTAATGCATTACTGGTCCAAGTTTCAATGTCCAAGGTTAATGCAAACAAAGGAGGTGGAAGCCTGAGTCCTCCTTCCTCACCAGAGTCAGGGCAGCAGGAAGGAAAGGAGCAAAGCTGGGCTCCCCATGTCCCTGAGGTTCCTGCAGAAGCTGGTCCTGCTCAGAGAAGTGAGGGAAGTGCTCTGAGACACAGCCCCCACAGAGGGGAGGGGGCAAGGCCACGTGGGCAGAGAGCACAGCCACACGGAGGGTTTTCTCCCCCACCCGGCACAGGGGCTGCTCCTCCCGGGGGTCCCCATCACACCTGACCACACATTCAGTCTTTGGAGCTCCTAGGTGATCACTGGACAACATGACTCTTGCTCTCTCAGTATTTAGGATCAGGACTATGTTTCTTTGGTTTACTGTGGGGTCTGTCTGCCATCTAATGGCTCAGCTGTTATATAGCAACTTCCAGGATTTTTAATGTGGGGACCTTTCAGTCTGGGCTGTGAGGCTCTTCACTATTACTCATGATGTTGACCCTCTGACACCCATCACTAGGCCAGAGTCTGTAGGGAACCCAAGATGATTTCTCCTCTCAATAAACCTTTCACCTAGTAAAGAACAAAAGACTAATATGTAACCAGGTTTGGTTGAAAATGGATAAAATGTGTTTGTCATCCTTCAAGTGTGAGTTACATGTACCTCATCTGGTGATTTCTTTCAAGACAGGACATGTTTTTCTACCTTCATGCTACTGAAAATAAATGTAAGGCGTTATTTATTTATTTCCAAGTTTATTGAAATGGCACTGGATGGTCCTTGCCTAAACTTCAGCACCGCTGGTTTCTAGCCTGGGGTTTTGGTGTTTGGTTTTTGTTCCAACTAAATAGCCACAGAGTGATCAAGTCACTGATGGACCCCAGGCAGGCAGGGGCCAGAGCAGGGGAAGCAACTGAGGGTGGAGTCTCATGGAGGTGCGTCCTGTGGAGTGTGTGTTGGGGACTGCATCCCTGTGTGCAGAGGGAAGAAAGATGGTGGCGGCCTCAGCCTCCTGGCTGCTGATGGTGTGTGGGAAATCCCTGTCCGACTCACTGCCATTGCATCATCCTTGGACCCCAAGCTGTAACTGGGCAATCTGGTAAATGAGGTGCTTAGGTTTTCTCCTTTACTGTTGGAACCAGTTCAAATAGATTTTCCCATCAGTGCCCTTGACACTTTCATTGGCCTTGTGGGTAATGATGGTTCCTTATCCAGGAGCTCAAGACAGGAACTGGGGACTCAGTCAAACTAATGTCACCATAAATACCTGAGGTTACAAAGGAATAAAGAAAAAAGACAAGAATTCAGATGCAGTGGTATCTCCTTCTGCATTTCATCTTCATAATGTAAAAACTTGTAAAGTGTGTTTCGTTACACTATCTTTACTTACACCTACAAATTGTGCACATAAATCATAAAAAATTCAAAAGAAAACCCTAGAAATATTTCAGTAAAGCTTTGGATTCAATATCAATCTATCCAATATCTAAGGGCGTCTGGGTGGCTCAGTCAGTTATGTGTCCTGCTCTTGATTTCAGCTCTGGTTATGACATCAGGGTTCATAGGAACCAGCCCCTTGTCGACGCTGCACTGACAATACAGCCTGCTTGGGATTCTCTCTCTCAATCTGTCTCTCTTGCTCCTCCCCAAGCAGGTTCTCTCTACTTCTCTCTCTCCTTCTATTAAGATACATAAATAAAAACATATATAATATCTATCGCAGGTTAGAGAAGATTTTCATACATAAGACATTTTCTATCTTAATAAAGGTCTCAACATTATTTTCAATTTTTTCAAAAATGATATAAATATTTAAAGTCATCTGTTGAAATTCCCAAGGACTGTTTTTTCAAAATTGAAGGAAATGATATTTTTATTTAGGTTAAATTGATATGATCTACAATGTCCAAGGAAGTCCTAAGATGTAAAATGGCCACACTCCAGCATGCATTTCACTTGTGTTCCACAAATCTGCCCCAGTTGTCTGCCTGTCACGCTGACTGAGTTGACAAGGGGAGGCCAGGCAGGGAGACCTGGGATGGGTGTTCAGTCCCCTGTGCCTTTTCTCATGGCCACCTGCTCCCAGGGTCTCACCCCCCTCCAGCCCCTGCAGCTTCCCCCACAAGGACCTGCCATTTCCAGAGCCTCGCTGTGTGATGCCTGAGCTGCAGCCGAGGCCCTCGGGGCCCCAGAGCCCGCAGCTGCCACCTGGTCCCCTGGGTTCTCTAGTGTCTTCCTCCAGAGAGTCAGATCTGCTGGGCCTACTCCCCAGACCAATGAGTGGGCAGAGGGGCCAGGACAGGATGGAGGTTTGTGTTCGGGGCTGAACCACTGTGGGAGGAATGTGTGTACCTTGCCAGCAGTAGTAGTAAACTCCAATGTCTTCAGCCTCCACCCTGCTGATTGTCAGAGTGAAATCTGTTCCTGACCCGCTGCCACTGAACCTGTCTGGGACTCCGGGGGCCCGGATGGAAACCTTTTCGATCAGGCGCCGTGGAGACAGGCCTGGTTTATGCAGGTACCAATTTAAATAGGTGTTTCCATCACTGAACAGGAGGCTCTGACTGGCCCTGCAGGAGATGGAGGCCGGCTGTCCAGGGGTGACGGCCAGGGATGCTGGGGTCTGAGTCATCACGACATCCCCACTGGATCCTAAGGGAAGAATTGAATTGCAAGAGTACATGCACGCATGGTAAGTTCTTTGAAATTTTCACTTTAATAATTATGTAAGGATAAAACATTTTTTGGTGATTTTTATTAATATTCCCAAATATCCATTTCAAGGAGGTGCTAACATTTGCAAACACAGGGGTGTCCATTCTCATCTACCATCCCCTCTTTCCTCTATGTCATCAGTTTTCCTATAACATTGATCTCTGTTCCCTCTGGAAAGGTCCTTACTGTCACAAAGCTACACATCAGATACCGCTTCCCAGAGTGTAGACAGAGGTCTGGAAGACTTGGACAAAATAGGCCTGGGGTGCAGTGGTGCCCCCAGAGCTCTCCCCCCGCCACCCTGTTCTCCTCTCTCACCCCTCCACCCTCACCTGGGATCCAGAGCACCAGCAGCCCCAGCAGCTGAACAGGGAACCTCATTGGGAGGAGTTTCTGTGATGAGTCCTGGTCACTGACACAGGATCAGAGCTGATCTTTTATGTCAGCTGCAAAAGTTTTATCTGAGACTCTGCACCTTAGCCCTCCCTGAGGGAACAACATGCAAATCTCCTGGTGGGCACAGCAGCCAGGGAGGAGGCAGTGGGGGAGGGGCGCTCCCATGGGAGCAAAGTAATATAAGGTGTCTGTGTTTGAAGGGAAACTAAGACATAAAATCTATGCTGCCTAAAAAGTAAAGGCGCACAAAGGGGCGCCTTGGCAGCTTAAATGACTGAACCACCCAGCTGTCACAAAGGGAAGGGGAATTCTAAGTAAACTTTGAACTCTGCCAAGGAGTTTTTATTCTTTTTTTTAAATTTTTTTTATGTTTCTTATTTATATTTGAGAGATAGAGAGAGACAGCGTGAGCAGTGAGCGTCAGATAGAGAGGGAGACACAGAATCCAAAGCAGGCTCCAGGCTCTGAGCTAGCTGTCAGCACAGAGCCCAACACAGGCCAAACCCATGAACTGTGAGATCATGACCTGAGCTGAAGCTGGACGCTGAACCGACTGAGCCACCCAGGCGCCCCTGGAGTTTCTATTCTTAAACGTAGGCACTGGCAATCTTTGCTCACCTTCTATAGCGTTAAGGATTGAGCCTACAAGTGACCATGCTGTAGATACTGGGAGCCTGGCTCCTCACCTGCAG
>NC_043703.1:128159881-128181533 GCF_006229205.1 Suricata suricatta
TATGCTCTTTTCTGACTGAGTAGTTTTTATTTCAATGCCATAATGTACTTGGAAATTATTTAGACTCACCTAAAACTTCACAAATAAAAGTGAGTTCCTGTTGACTCTTACACTGGCTTCCCCTGATGTTGTCACCTCACATAACCATCGCCTACTTATCGGAACTGAACATTAGCACGAGCACTGCGCTGGGAACTAGCGTCAAAGGCATGTGTGGACCTCACTGATTTTTCCGCTACTTCAGGGGATCAGTATGCTCCATGCCATGGAGAATGGGGGCCATTCCTTCAGGGTCCGCACTGCTGAGATTCAGGGGAAGAGTCCCATGGAGTCATCTGAGAGCCACCTCAGCCACGCTGTCCTGGATGCAGACTCCCCAATGAAACAGACTTCGGGGTTGGGACCCTACCCCGAGGATCTTCCTGACCTCCTCCAAGGGCCCCCCATGCTGGCCTACTCCCCCAGCTTGGTTCTTCTCTAACAGAAGCAGCTGCTCAGTGAAGCAAACGGCTGACTCCAATCCAGAGGGTCGTGTTTAGGGCCCTCACCCTGCGCAGGGTACTGGTGCGTGCTCTGTGTGCAGATGTGTGGGTGATGTCTCCACGCCCCATGCTGCTGATGGTGCCTGTGACATTCGTTCTTGACCCACTACACCTGACCTGGGCTGGGCTCTCGCAGCCCTGTAGACACCCTACATGTCAGCAGTTATGGAGATTGGTGTGACTCCTGTAAGGATGCAGGTCTGAAACTGACTCCCTGAAACAATAGAAGGGCACACATTGCCCAAGGCAGAAGGGACCACCCTTGTAACACCCAATCAAGAAAGGCCAGCTAACATCTTTAACATTTCTAAGGGCAGGTCTAAAGATGGAGGCTAAGACTAGTCACGCCATACGTGAGGGTCCTGGGCCCACTCTGATTGGTCAACACTCTAAATGTTGTGACTGGGTCCCACCAAAAGTAACAAATACTCTAGGCAATGTGAATGGTTAAACCTGCTGTGTATATCACTATACCTATGTCACAATTTCCTGTAACTCCCCCTTCCCAAACTCATAAAAGCCCTACCCTGCCTTTGTTTGGGGCTCACTCCACGTGGATCCAGTGTGTTGTTGAAGTCTGTGAGCCTGAGTTTAGGTCGGCCGGGCCTAAATTCATAATAAAACCCTTTGCTTTTGCATGTGTGATTCGGCCTCCCTGGTGGTCTCGGGTTTTGGGGGGCGATATTAAAATCTGAGTACAACACTCCTACTGGAACCCGGGAAGGAAGGTGTGTCCAGTGCCGTGGATGAGACTCAGACTGGCCCTGTAAGTGATGGAGACACCCCCTCCCATGGCCACAGACAAGATTGATGGAGCCTGATTCAGCACAGCTGCCCATGGGAATCAAGAAAAAGAAAAACTCACCATGGAATCCCAAATATGAAGAAATCATTCTGAATTTAAGAAATGATGTACCAGGAGCCCCTGGGTGACTCAGTCTGTTAGAGTCCAACTTTTGGTTTCTGCTCAGGTTACAGTGCTCACGATTTCATGAGCTCTATTCTTGCGTTAGGAACTGCACTGGCAGTGTGAAGCCTATTTGGGATTTCCTCCCTCCCTCCCTTTCTCTCTCCTGCCCCCTCTTAGGAACTTCCCTTTCTGTCTCTCTCTCAGTAAATAAGGAAACATTTTTTTAATGTGAGTACTGGGGTGCCTGAGTGTCTCAGTTGGTTAAGTGTCTGACTCTTGGTTTCGGCTCAGGTCATGATCTCATGGTTCATGAGTTCAAGCCCTGCATTGGGCTCTGTGCTGGAGTGGCAGAGCCTATTGGGGATTGTCTCTCAACCTAGCTCTCAGCCCCTCCCCATCTTGTGCTTTCTCTCTCTCAATAAACAAATAACATTAAAAATGTGAGTTTGATCTTTTAAGTCTCCAAAGCCATGACCACTGGCCTGGGGAGGACCAGGATTTGCACTTTGTCCTGTGTGCAGGAGGGAGAACCTTGATCTGTGTCCCCTTGAGGGGTCCTTATAATCGTCTAGGGCTCTCTGTTATAGCTCTCAATCTTGTCCATGTATTATGCATATCTGATCCCAGCACGTAACATCTAAAAGTTGAGGGGTTTGTTTTCTTTCTCTTTAATTTTGTTGGCTTAGAATTGTTTACTGAAACCCATACTTTGTTTTGTATATTTAATACATTTGTCGATTTATAGACCTATTTGCTGTGAAACAGGGTAGTGGCTATTTTAGGCTCTGGATTACTTTTTATCATTCAGAGGGAAATTACATTTGATTCTGGCAGCCTGAGACACCTGGGTGTCACCCTCCTCCAATCAAGGGTCGCACTGTACTTCTAGCATGTTTGCTACCTGCATTCTGACTGAACTCCTGGGAATTTGTCATAGCCTCTCCTTCTTTTTAGTCCTTGAAGATTAACTTAAAATTTGTTACTTCTTTTTCTATTTGTTTGGAGAGAGAGGGAGATATAGAGTAAGTGTACAAGTGGGTGAAGGGTAAATAGAAGGGAGACAGAATCCTAAGCAGTCTCGGCACCGTCAACGAAGAACCAGATGTGGGGCTCGACTCATAGATTGTGAGTTCATGACCTGAGCCAAGATCAGACGTCAGACATGGAACATAATGGACCTTCCAGGTGCCCTGACACTGAGTTTTATCTATGACGGTGTGAGGTTGCTGAACACGGTGCTCAGCTCTGAGGTCTCTCTGCCTTTCCTTGATGTCAGATTCTCACTGAAGACAAAAAAGTGGGGCTCGACTCTATCAGCTTTCCTTCTTTCCTTACCTCCTTCACTAACTATGTTTTAGGGTTTTCCATAGAGGTGGGAAGGACCCTTTTCCAATGAATAGGCGTTATTTGATGTTGATGTACTCCACCTACCAAGAGAAATTAGAGGTTGTTTATGATCCTTACAAGGCACCCCTGGAGAGGGCAGGATGTGCACAAGCAGGTCCAGGCTCACTTCCGTGGGACAGAACATTGAGCGTTTCTAATGTTCAGAGAGGGGGAGGGGGTGCACTCAAGCTTGAGCTGAAGATTTGTGATGTGTGAATTTCCAGCATCTACATGGAATGGGCAGAAGGGGAAAACAGAATTGGTATGTTCACGACACAAAAACTTTCAGTTACATAGGAATCAAACTGACTTTTGCATGTTAACCTTGATACAAGGATGTCCTATTTCTCCAATTACTTCTGGTGGTTTCTTATTAATTATTTTGAATTTTCTCTCCATACAAACTTTCCAGCTGTGAATTATGATAGATGATACTCTCCCTTCCAGTTTCTGTTTGTTGTAGATGTGGTGTCTTCTCACGCCAGCCTGGACCACAGGAGGCATCCAGTCATATGCATCTGATCCAATGCCGTTAGAGGTGAAATTGGTTTTGAACTTGGGTGTGAAGTAAAGTGTGAGAAACATCCAGGATTCAGAGTTCAAATCTTGTCATGGACGTCTTTTCAGAACCTAAGAATTTTCCAAGCTGAAGAGACACGCTAAGCTGAGCAACCACCACAACAGCTGCTTATAAAAAGTACCTGGTATGACGAAATAATCACTGAAGGTCTTACAGAGGTTTTTGTCTCCTGTTACATCACCGTGGACACCCGCTAGTCTACTGCTGACAGTGGTAAGGTGCAGCAGCGTCAGGCTCCAGGCAGCTGAAGGTGAGGGTGAAATCTGTCCCAGACCCACTGCCGCTGAACCGAGCGGGGACTCTGGTGTGCAACATGGATGCACCACAGATCAGAAGCTTAGGAGCTTTCCGTGGTTTCTGTTGATACAAGACTAACCACGTGTTCACGTTCTGACTTGCCTGGCAAGTGATGGTGACTCTGTCTCCTGGAGATGCAGACAGTGAGGGTGGAGACTGGGTCATCTGGATGTCACAGCTGGCGCCTTAGATTGGACACAGAGGAACACATATCCTCATTCTGAATCATGTGATAAGAGTATGTCTCTGGAAGGCCAGGCAGTACTGAGCATACGGGTTGAGTACATTCCCAGTGTTCCCCTTCCTTACCTGGGAGCGAGAGCTGCAGGAGGCCCAGGAGCTGAGCCTGGGGCATTCAAGTCCATGCTGTATCCTGACTTGGTCTGAGTCCTGCACAAGGTGTGACCAGCCTATGAATCAGTGTTCAGGGGAGTGGGCGGTGCCTCAGTAATATGCAAATCAGCAGAGGAGGGGACAGTCTGGGCACAGTTGTGGCCTGGCTAATCTCAATAGCACAACCCAGTTGCATTTCTGCCAGATGCCCATGCCTGAACAGGGCAGCACAGATGGGGTTTCAGAGAACACGTTTCAAAGGAAAAAAATCGATCCTATCCCTGAACCCTGATAGGGCTTCAGTGCCCAGGGGAGCCAGCTACCCATGTGGAAGTAGCTATATTTTGGGCACCCCCTCTATCAAGAAGGGGACAGCCGTTTGTTGTCCCTACAGTAGACTCTACGTCTGGCTGCTGCTTGCCGTCCTTGTCTACCATGCTACTATCAGCACTTCTATCTGTAGCTCAAAAAATCATTCAGCGTCATGCTACCTGGCAACAAACTTGTGTCAGCAGGTGACATGAGGGACATTGCTGACTTGAGAAGAGAGCACCAGGGGAGAAGCTGGCCGTGATTGTGGAGGTTGCAGCCCCGGCCCAGGTGAAAGGTGATGGAGGCTTCCACAGGTCAGGCAGTGGAGGTGGTGAGAGGTGGTCAGATTTGGGATAAATCTGGAGCTTCAGATTATTTATTATGTGACTGTCTACCACCAGATGCTAGGGCCTCTCAGAGGATTTTACCAATCAGCCAGCTGTGCAGAATTCCTCTGGGCGGTCACAAGACCCATCCCTCTTCTATGAATCAGATTTTTTAATTAGAATCCTGGTTTCTGTCTGAATGACCTTGGACACATTTCATAACCTCTCTCTGCCTCATAGTCTTCAACTAGAAGATGCAAATAAAACATCTTATATCAAGACTTAGTTCAGTTAATGCACATAATAAGCATTAAATACACATCGCAGCCATTCTTCTCTCTGTTGTTTGTAAATTGTAATTGAAGACGGAATGGTATGTCAGAAGATCATTGTTATGTGTTCTTCCCATTGAGGGTAGAGTTGAATCCCCAAGGAGTGTAGAGACTATTTCTTGATTTCTAGAACGAAGTGCATTTTGTAATGTGCTGTATCAAACAGATAGTGGTGAACGGAGTCGTGGATCAGTTCTGGAGCTCCAGCTTCTAGAGCCTTGCAGCCCTCACCTTCCACCTTCGATGCAAGAAAGCTGATCTAGCCTCATGGCCCCTGAGAGTCCATGTGGCCTTAGGACCTGGCCAACAACCAGCACCAACAACTCGGCATGTGAGTAAGTCATCCAGTGGCATGTCAGGGAGTGTGCTATTGGGAATGGAGTGGACTTTTCCTGAGGGGAGGAGTGTATTGTCATTGACATTGTTCACAATTGCCAGCAGATGGTGAGAATTGAAGTAGCATTGCTATTCATTTATGATTTTCCACAGTCAATTCACTCCTTAGAGCCTGCACGTCAGGGTGGAGGTCTAGCCACACTTGCCCTTGTGTGTGAGTAAGAGGAGACTCACGGCTCCCCAGGCAACAACTAGCATCACCTGGTCGATATGGGGAGAGAACAGTTTGGGTCTTCAGGCCAGCTGACCTTCCAGTTGCCCTCAGCTGCACGAGTGAGCCCCAAAAAACCAGCAGAGAGACCACCAGCCCCCTCAGAATCATGGGAAGTAACAAACTGATATATTGTAAACCTTTGCTTTTTGGGGTGCTCTGTTCTGCTAGAATAAATAACAGAACTGTCATCTTTAAATGAATCTGAAGCATCATCCCAGGCCCCAGATCGCTGTTTGGCTCTGTCCACTTCCACCTTCTCCTCTAAGTAGGTCTGGCCTCAGGCTGAGGCAGTAACTCTCCAACCTGCCCCCGCCTCATCAGGTCAGGAGACAGAGGCTCTGCGAGTGTGGAATCTCCAGTACAGTCACGTCACACCTTTCACGCCGTGACCTTCCCGAAGGCAGCAGGTGTCTGTGTTTAAGAGCCAGCCCTGCATTCAATCCACGACCCAGAGGTATTTTTGAGGGGGACCTGTCACTGTGGGAGGCTAGCTGACGTGTGGCTCTGGGCATCCACCCCAACGTCCTCAGCCTCCACTCCACAGATGGTGTGGGGAGACTCAGAGCCGGAGCCGCTTCCCCGGAGCCACTTCCCCGGAGCCTGGATGAGTTCCGACTTCTGGGTGGAAACCTCAAGGATGAGCAGTTGGGGAGGCTCGTCAGGTCTCTGTGGGAACCGGGCCATGGAGGGACCTATCTCCACATGTTTCCACGAGTGACGGAGACGAAGCTGTCCCGAAACACCACTGGGTCCCTGGAGATTGAGTCAGGAGGTGCCGCCCTCCACAGTCTGCAAAGGCATGCCATCCGGGCACCACCATGTATTACTTCCGTCAAAGGCTCAAGGAAAGGTGGTTCCTAGAAGAGCAATGTCAGGTAAATGAGGCACAAAGTAGAATCAGGTGCCCCTGGGCCTTCCCGCCTTTGCTGTGTCCAAGAGTTCACAAAGTTGTGGATGTTTTTCAGGCCCAGGAGGAGTTGTGAAAGGTGACCCAACAAGGCACAGCGCACTCTGAGAGGCCGATGGATGAGTCCCTCCCTTGTAGCCAAGCTCACAGACAAAAGCTCCCCATGGCCTGATCCCAGCCTCCTGTGTGACTCCCTGCCAGGTATGGTCTCCCTGCCAGCTCTCACTGCCAGTCACGGCCACCAGGCCCTGGGTCTCAGTGGGCAGGTCTGTCCCCATGTGCAAGGTCCTGAGTATTTATATTTTAGTTTCTGGTTTCCAGAACCAGCATTTACCAACAAAGGATTCTAAGCTGGAGTCAGAACCACAGATTAACAAGGGCCCAGGTGGGTGAGGGAAGGAGGCCACCCTCTGAAGGCCTGGATGGATGGTCCATGGGGGCAGTAAGGGGAAGTGGGGGAAGGGAACTCAGATCAGGAGCTGACACCAAGCTGCAATTCAGGTCTCTGACCAAGAGGAGATGCACTGGAGGTGCCCAGATGAGGAGGCATAGAGCCAGTGCCAAGAGAGGAGGGGGGATTCTATGTCAGAGCTGTGGGCCCCTCTCCTGTAACCCCATAGGTCCCAGCCTCTCAGCAGCCCCTGGGCAAGAGTGACAGCTGGGCGTGTTTTGTGCCATAAGAGGTGACAAGAGGACAGGACCTGTGCTCCTATAGGCATCTTGGTCATTGACACTAAGAGAGTGTGTCCAAACCAGCTTCCCCTGACCAGGCAGGCACCATCCTCAGGGGGCCACGTGAGTGAGGAGGAATCCTGGGAGGTCTTCCTGGTCCCTGCTGAGTTCAGACTACAGCAGTGTTGATATGCTAGCTGGCTGGCTCTGCAGGGGATGTGGCACTTTCTCTTGGGACATAGGAAGGGACCCAGGAGATGTCCACACCATGTTTCCATGGGCATCTAAGAGGGAAAGCCAAATGAACATCCCCAAGTGTTAATACAAAGCAGAGAGTTCATCAACCAATTTGGTGCATTACTGGTCCAAGTTTCAATGTCCAAGTTTAATGTAAACACATGAAGATGAAGCCTGAGTCCTCCTTTCTCACCAGAGTCAGGAGAGCAGGAAGGAAAGGAGCAGAGCTGGGGGCCCCATGTCCCCAAGGTTCCTGCTGAAGCTGATCCTGCTCAGAGAAGTGAGGGAAGTGCTCTGAGACACAGCTCCCACAGAGGGGTGGGGGCAAGACCACGTGGGCAGAGAGCACAGCCACACAGAGGGTTTTCTCCCCCACCCGGCACAGGGGCCACTCCTCCCAGGGGTCCCCATCACACCTGACAACACATTCAGTCTTTGGAGCTCCTGGGTGATAGCTGGACAATATCACTCTTGCTCTCTCAGTTTAGGATCCGGACTCTGTTTCTTAGGTTTACTGTGGGGTCTGTCTGCCATCTAATGGTTCAGCTGTGATATAGCAACTTTCAGGATTTTTAATGTGGGGACCTTTCAGTCTGGGCTGAGAGACTCTTCACTGTTACTCATGAAGTTGACCCTCTGACACCCATCACTAGGCCAGAGTCTGTAGGGAACCCAAGATGATTCCTCCTCTCAATAAACCTTTCACCTAGTATAGAACAAAAGATGAATACATAACCTGACTTGGTTTCAAGTGGATACAATGTGTTTGTCGTCCTTCAAGGGTGAGTTACATGTACCTCATCTCGTGACTTTTTTCAAGACAAGACATGTTTTTCTACCTTCATGCTACTGAAAATATGTGTAAGGCGTTATTTATTTATTTCTAATAAATGCAATGATTACAATGCACTGTACAGTCCATGACTAAACCTCAACACAGTTGGTTTCTAGCCATAGGGTTTTAGTGTTTTGTTTCAACTAAATAGCCACAGAGTAATCAAGTCACTGATGGAGCCCAGGCAGGCAGGGGCCAGAGCAGGGGAAGCAACTGAGGGCGGAGTCTCATGGAGGAGCATCCTGTGGAGTGTGTGTTGGGGACTGCATCCCTGTGGGCGGAGGGAAGGAAGATGGCGGCAGCTTCAGCCTCCTGGCTGCTGATGGTGCGTCAGAAATCCCTGTCCGACTCATTGCCATTGCACCATTCGTGGACCCCAAGCTGTATCTGGGCAACCTAGCAAATGAGGGACTTAGGTTTTCTCCTTTTCTGTTGGAACCAGTTCAAATATATTTTCCCATCAGTGCCCTTGACACTTTCATTGGCCTTGTGGATAATGATGATTCCTTATCCAGGAGCTCCAGACAGGGACTGGGAACTCAGTCAAACATAATGTCACCACAAATATCTGAGGTTACAAAGGAATTAAAAAAAAAGACAAGAATTCAGATGCAGTGGTATCTCCTTCTGCATTTCATCTTTGTAATGTAAAAACTTGTTACGTGTCTTTCATTACACTATCTTTACTAATGCCTACAAACTGTGTACATAAATCTAAAAAATTCGAAAGAAAACCCTAGAAATATTTCAGTACAGCTTTGGATTCAATATCAATTCATACAATATCCAAGGGCACCTGTGTGGCTCAGTCAGTTACGTGTCCTGCTCTTGATTTCAGCTCTGGTTATGACATCAGGGTTCATGGGAACCAGTCCTTTGTCAGCTCTGCACTGACAGTACGGAGCCTGCTTGAGATTCTCTCTCTCTCTTTCTCTCTCTCTCTCTCTTTGTCCTCCCCCATTCAGTTTCTCTCTATTTCTTTTTCTCCTTCTATCAAGATAAGTAAATAAAACCATATACAATATCTATAGCAAGTTAGAGAAGATTTTCATATAAAAGACATCTTCTATCTTAATAAAGGTCCCAACATTATTAAGTTTCAATTTTTTCAAAAGTGATATAAATATTTAAAGTCATCTTTTGAAATTCCCAAGGACGGTTTTTTTCAAAATTGAAGGAAATGATATATTTATTTAGGTTAAATTGATATGATCTACAATGTCCAAGGAAGTCCTAAGATGTAAAATGGCCACACGCCAGCATGCATTTCACTTGTGTTCCACAAATCTGCCCCAGTTGTCTGCCTGTCACACTGACTGAATTGACAAGGGGAGGCCAGGCAGGGAGACCTGGGATGGGTGTTCAGTCCCCTGTGCCTTTTCTCACGACTGCCTGCTCCCAGGGTCTCACCCCGCTCCAGCCCCTGCAGCTTCCCCCACAAGGACCTGCCATTTCCAGGGCCTCGCTGTGTGATGCCTGAGCTGCAGCCGAGGCCCTCGGGGCCCCAGAGCCCGCAGCTGCCACCTGGTCCCCTGAGTTCTCTAGTCTTCCTCCAGAGAGTCAGATCTGCTGGGCCTGCTCCGCAGACTAATAGCACGTGTGGGCAGTGGGGCCATGACAGGATGGAGGTTTGTGTTCGGGGCTGAACCACTGTGGGAGGAGCATGTGTACCTTGCATGCAGTAGTAAACTCCAATGTCCTCAGCCTCCACCCTGCTGATTCTCAGGGTGAAATCTGTCCCTGACCCGCTGCCACTGAACCTGTCTGGGACTCCGGAGTAACGGTTGGAAACCTCATAGATGAGTAGCCGTGGAGACTGGCCTGGCTTCTGTAGGTACCAATCTAAATAGGTGTTTCCATCACTGTAGAGGAGGCTCTGACTGGCCCTGCAGGAAATGGAGGCCGGCTGTCCCAGGGTGACGGCCAGGGAAGTTGGGGTCTGCGTCATCACGACATCCCCACTGGATCCTAAGGGAAGGAGAGAAATGCCAGATTACATACATGCATGGCAAGTCACTTTGAAATTTTTACTTTAGTAATTTGTCAGATTAAATCACTTTTTGGTAATATTCCCAAATATCGATTTCAAGGAGGTGCTAAGATTTGAAAACACATAGGGGTGTCCACTCTCATCTACCATCCCCCCTTTCCTCTATGTCATCAGCTTTCCTATAACATAGATCTTTGTTCCCTCTGGACTGGTCCTTCCTGTCACAGAGCTACACATCAGATATGCCTTCCCAGAGTGTAGACAGAGGTCTGGAAGATGTGGTCAAATGGGCATGGAGTGCAGTGGTGTCCCCAGAGCTCTCCCCCCCCACCCCGTCCCCCTCTCTCACCCCCTCCACCCTCACCTGGGATCCAGAGCACCAGCAGCCCCAGCAGCTGAGCAGGGAACCTCATTGTGAGGAGTTTCTGTGATGAGTCCTGGTCACTGACACAGGATCAGAGCTGATCTTTTATGTCAGCTGCAAAGGTCTTATCTGAGACTCTGCACCTTAGCCCTCCCTGAGGGAACAACATGCAAATCTCCTGGTGGGCACAGCAGCCTGGGAGGAGGCAGTGGGGGAGGGGCGCTCCATGGGAGCAAAGTAATATAAGGTGTCTGTGTTTGAAGGGAAACTAAGACATAAAGTCTATGCTGCCTAGAGAGTAAAGAAAGGCGCACACTGGGGCCCCTGGGCAACTTAAATGCCTGAGCCACCCAGGCGCCACAGAGAGAAATGGAATTCTAAGCAACCATTGAACTCTGTCACTTGGAGTTCTTATTTCAGACATGAGTACTAGCGATTTTTGATCACCTTCTATGTAGTTCAGGATTGAGGAAACAAGTGACCGTGCTGTAGATACTGGGAGCCTGGCTCCTCACCTGCAGGTACTGGAATTACAACCAGAGCATGCAGGGAGAAGAATGGGGATTTGTGGAATTCTCCCATAAGCACTTATGCTCTTTTCTGACTTTGAGTTATTTTTATTTTGATGCCATAATGAACTTGGAAATAATTTAGACTCACCTATAACTTCACAAATAAGAGCAAGTTTCTATTGACTCTGGCTTCCCCTGATGTTGCCACCTCACATAACCATCGCCTACTCAGCAGAACTGAACGTTAGCAGGAGCACTGCGCTGGGAACTAACGGCAAAGTGATGTGAGGACCTCACTAGTTTTCTGCTACTGCAGGGGTCCGCAGTCTCGGTCCATGCAGAACAGGGGGCCATTCCTTCAGGGTCCACACCGCTGAGATTCGGGGGTAAGAGTCCCATGGAGTCATCTGAGAGCCATTTCAGCCATGCTGTCCCAGACACAGACACTCCAATGTAGGGATCTGGGGTTGAGATCCTACATTGAGCACCTTCCTGACCTCCTCTGAGGGTCCCCCACCATGGGAACCTCCCCCAGCTTGGATCATCTCTGAGAGAAGCAGCTGTTGACTGATCCCTGCAGGAGACAGCTGCTCAGTGGACCAAAACAGCTGACCTCAAAAGAAAGGGTCATGTTTAGGGTGATCATGTTGTGCAGGGTCCCCATGCTTATCCTGTGACCAGACATGTGCACGATGTCTCCACACTCCATGCTGCTGACTGTGCATGTGACATCCTTCCCTGACCCACTGCCACTGATGTGGGCTGGGCCCCCGGAGCCCTGTGGACACCCTACTTGTCAGCGATTATGGAGACTGGTGTGGCTCCTGCTGGAACCCGGGAAGGAAGGTGTGTCCAGTGTCATGGATGGGACACAGACTGGCCTTTTAGGAGATGGAGACACCCCCTCCCACGGTCACAGACAAGAGGATGAAGCCTGATCAGCACAGCTGCCCATGGAAACCTGGGAAAAGAAAGAAACTTACTGTGGAAATGCAAATATAAAAATATAGTTCTGAGATAAAGAAATGATGTACTGGGAGCCCCTGGGTGGCTCAGTCTGTTAAGTGTCCAATTCTTGCTTTCTGCTCAGGTTGTGAATCTCACGGTTTTGTGAGTTCAAACCCCAAGCCAGTTTCTGCACTGTCAACCAGGAGCTTGTTTAAATTTTCTATCTCCCTCTCTCTCTCTGCCCATCCTCTTCCTGTGCTCTCCCTGTCTGTCTGTCTGTCTCTCAATAAATAAATAATCATTATTAATATTTTTGAGTCTCGGGGCGCCTGGGTGGATCAGTCAGTTAAGTGTCTTGATCTAAGTTTCAGCTCCAGGCATGATCTCACGGTTCACGAGCTCAAGCCCTGCACTGGGCTCTGTGCTGAAGGTGCAGAACGTACTTGGGATTCGCTCTTTCCCTCTCTCTCTACCCCTTCCCATCTTGTGCTTTCTCTCTGTCTCTCAATAAACAAATAACATTAAAAAACGTGATTGTGATCCACAAGTCGCCAAAGCCATGACCACTGGCCTGGGGCGAATCAGGGACTGCACCCTGTCCTGCGTGCAGGAAGGGGGAACCGGATCTGTGTCCTCTTGAGGGCTCCTCATAATAGTTTAGGGCTCTCTGTTATAGCTCTCAATCTTGTCACCCCATGATTACACATATTGCATCTTAGTACCTAATATCTGCAGATTGAGGGATCTGTTTCTGCTACCTGGATTCTCTCTCCCTGATTTTTTTGGCCTAGAATTGTTGACTGAAACCCATATTGTGTTTTGTATGCATAATATTTTTGTTTATTTACACACCTATCTGCTGAAACAGGTTAGTGGCGGTTTTAGGCTCTGGAATGATTGTTATCATCCAGAGGGAAATTACATTTGACTCTGGCAGCCTGAGATGCTAGGATGTCACGGTCATTCAATCAAGGATCATGAATATGAGTCTGGGCTGTAGCATGGGTGGTACATTGCTTGCTGTGCCCGGTTCTTCTCTCCTTCTGGGACACGGTTTAACAAGTTTTCCAACTGAAGTCCTTGGAGTATGTCAAAATCGCTGCTATTTTTTTAGTCCTTGAAAATTAATTTGAAAAAATTTTTACAATTTTTGAAATTTATTTGGAGAGAGAGAAAAAGAGAGAGACAGCACAAGTGAATTAGGAGTAGACAGAAGAGCCTCTATTCCAAGCAGTCACTGCAGCATCAACTCAGCGCCCATTGTAGGGGTCGACTCCAAGATTGTGAGTTCATGACCTGAGCCAAGAACAAGATTCAGACAGGTAGCCACCTGGCCCCCTAGCTTCCCTGACATTAATTTTTATCTACAATGATGTGAGGTGCTGAACACTGTGCTCAGCTCAGAGAACTCAGCCTCTCCTTGATGTCAGATTCTTGCTGCAGAAAGAAAAGTGGGGCTCAACTCTGTGAGCTTTCCTTCTCTCCTTATCTCCTTCACTATTTATGTTTTAGGGATTTTCCATGGAGGGGGAAAGGACCCTTTTTCATTGAATAAGCATTTTGGAGGCTGACGTACTCCACCTACCAGGAGAAATGGAGAGGGTGTTTATGATCCCTACAAGGACCCCTGAGAGGACAGGATGAGCACAAACAGGTCCAGGTTTGTTTCCATGGGACAGAATATTAAGCGTTTCTAATGTCCAGGGAGGGAGAGGGGGTGTAGCTCGTGCTTGAGCCAGAGATTCTTGAAGTGTGAACCTTCTAGCTTCTACACAGACATGGGCAGGAGGGGAAGACAGAATTGACATGTTCAAAATACGGAGATGTTCAGTCCTCAGACATATATGGACTGACGTTTTCATAGGGTTTGTGGGGGTCTTTGGAACAATATTCCAGAACTTTGAGTGTATTTTGTTATTTTTCCTAAATATTGGATGCTTTGAGGCACTTAGGAGGCAAATCATGTGCTTTCTAAGATTAATTTCTAAGTATTTATTTCAGTTACATAGAAATCAAACTGACTTTTGCATGTTGACTTTGATTCAAGGATACCCCTATTTCTCCAATTATTTCTGGTAGCTTCTTTGTAAATTATTTTGAATTTTATCTGTATCCAGTCTTTTCATCTGTGAATTATGATAGATGCCATGCTCCCCTGCTGATCTCTGTTTGTTGTAGATGTCTTGTCCTCTCACTCCAGCCAGGACCACAGGAGGCATCTGATCCAATGCCCTTTGTGGTGAAATTGATTTTGAACTTGGGGATGCAGCAAAATCTTAAGAACGTCCAGGATTGAGAGTTCAAATCTTGTCATGGATGTGCTCTTCAGAACCTCAGATTTTCAAGCAGAATAGACATACTAAGCTGAACAACCACCACCGCAGCTGCTTATGAAAAAGCACCTCGTACAACGAAATAAACTCTGAAGGTCTTACAGAGGTTTTTGTCTCCTGTTACATTACCGTGGACACCCACTAGTATACTGCTGACAGTGGTAAGGTGCAGCAGCGTCAGGCTCCAGGCAGCTGATGGGGAGGGTGAAATGTGTCCCAGATCCACTGCCAGGGGACCCCAGTTTGTAATGTGGATGCATCATAGATTAGAAGCTTAGGAGCTTTCCCTGGTTTCTGTTGATACCAGGCTAACCACGTGTTCACGTTCTGACTTGCCTGGCAAGTGATGGTGACTCTCTCTCCTGGAGATGCAGACAGCAAGGGTGGAGACTGGGTCATCTGGATGTCACAGCTGGCTCCTGAGAGTGGACACAGGGAATCACCTATCCACAGTCTGAATCATGTGATAAGAGGACATTGCTGGAGGGCCAGGCAGTTCTGAGTACACGGGCTGAGTACATTCCCAGTGTTCCCCTTCCTTACTTGGGAACCAGAGCAGCAGGAGGCTCAGCAGCTGAGTCCTGGGCCTTCATGTCCATGCTGTGTCCTGACTGGGCCTGAGTCCTGGACAAGTTGTGACCAGCCTATCAATCAGTGTTCAGGGGAGTGGGCGGTGCTTCAGTAATATGGAAATCAGCAGAGGAGGAGACAGGCTGCCACAGATTTAGGGCTGGCTAATCTCAATAGCACAACCCAGGTGTGCACATCTGCCAGGTGCCCAAGTCTGTCAAGGCAGAACAGATGGGCCTGCAGAGAACACTTTCCAAAGGAAATATGTTGCAAAGGAAAATTTTGCTCCTTTCCTTGTATCCTCATAGGGCTTCCGTTCCCAGGGGATCTAGCTACCCAAGTGGAAGTAGGTATATTTTGGGCACCCCTCAATCAAGAAGGGGACAGCCATTTGTTGTCTCTGCAGTAGACTCTAGTCTGGGTACAGCTCTGCTGTTCTTGTCCACCATGCTACTGTCAGCACCTCCATCTGTGGCTCACAATGTCCTCACTCAGTGTCCTGCTACCTGACCAACAATCTTGTGTCAGCAGAAGACGTGAGGGAATGTTGCTCATTGAAATGTGACTTCAGGCGGACCAGGGGAGAAGCTGGCCATGTGTGTGGCGGGTGCAGCCCTGCCCAGGTGAAAGGTGATGGAGGCTTGCACAGGTCAGGCAGTGGGGGTGGTGAGAGGTGGTCAGATTAGGGATACATCTGTGGCTTCAGATCATTTATCATGTGACTGTCTACCACCAGATGCTGGGGCCTCTCAGAGGATATTGCCAAAGGACCAGCTGTGCAGAATTCCACCGGGAAGGCACACCACCCACTGCCCTTCTATGAATCAGATTTTTTATTTGAATCCTGGCTTACTGCCTGAGTGACCTTGGACACATTTCATAACCTCTCTCTTCTTCATAGTCTTCAATAGGAAGATGCAAAGAACACATTTCATATCAAGACTTAGCACATTATGGCACATAATGAGCATTACATACACATTTTAGCCATTGTTCTGTTTGTTGTTGTTAAACTTGTTATTGAAGACAGTAATGGTAGGTCAGAAGATCAGTGCCACGTGTTCCTTCCCTTGAGAATGGAGTTGATTTCCTTAAGAGTGTAGAGTCTATTTCTTGATTTCTAGAATCAAAGTGCATCTTGGGACATGCTGTGTCAAACAGCATGTGGTGAAAGTGGCCCCAGAGAGGTTCTGGGTTCTGGGCTTCGAGAGGCCTTGCACCTCCCACCATTCACCTTAGATGCAAGAAAGCTGATCTAGCCTCATGACCGCTGAGAGGCCACGTGGAGCACAGAGACAGCGGCCAGCATCCAGTACCAACAACGGGACATGTGAGTAGGCCATCCACTGAGAGAGTGTGCTTTGGGGAATGCAGTGATCCTTCCTGTGGGGAGGAGTATTGCCAGTGGATGGTGATAATAAAAGTAGCATTGCTATTAATGTATGAATTTCACAGTCCATTCACTCCTAAGAACCTTCACGTGGGGGTGGAAGTCTAGCCACGCCTGCCCTTGTGTGTGACTAAGAGGAGACTCACGGCTCCCCAGGTAACAACTAGCATCACCTGGTCGATACGGGAAGAAACCAGTTTGGGGGTTTCAAGCCAGCTGACCTTCCCACTGCCCACAGCTGCACAAGTGAGCCCCAGCAAATTAGCAGAGAGACCACCCAGCCAACCCCTAGAATCATGGGTGCTCTGTTCTGCTGGAATAGAAAAGAGGACAGTCATCAGTAAATCCATCTAAAGCATCGTCCCGG
Organism: Suricata suricatta; assembly: GCF_006229205.1. Taxonomy (NCBI): domain Eukaryota; kingdom Metazoa; phylum Chordata; class Mammalia; order Carnivora; family Herpestidae; genus Suricata; species Suricata suricatta. The sequence goes on from NC_043703.1 coordinate 128,176,635, forward strand.
ATCACTGCTTGGCTCTGTCCACTTCCACCTTCTCCTCTAATTAGAACTGGCTTCAGGGTGAGGAGGTACCTCTCCAACCTGCCCCTGCCTCACCAGGTCACAAGACAGAGACTCTGGGAGTGTGGAATCCCAAGTACAGACCCCTCAAACCTCTCACGCCGTGGCCGCCTGCAGGAAGCTGGTGTCTTAGTTAAAGAACCGGCATCACTCAGACGGTATTTCTGCTTGGGGACCTGTCACTGTGGAGGGCGGCTGACATGCTGCTGGCAGGAATCCACCCCGATGTCCTCTGTCTGGAGAGACACACAGATGGTGGGGGTGGAGTCAGAGCTGGGTCCACTTCCCCGGATCCTGGACGAGAACTGGCAGCCCCAGGGCAGAAGCCCCAAGGATGAGCAGCCAGGAAGACTCGTCCAGTCTCTGTGGAACCGGGACATGGAGGGTCCTACCTCCACGTGCTTCCATGGGAGATGGAGACAAAGCTGTCCTGAGATGCCACCAGGGTCTCTGGGGACTTAGGACGTTCCCTCCTCTCCAGTCTGCAAAGACACCCCATCCGGGCACTACGATGTATTACTTCCGTTAAAGGCTCCAGGAAACCTGGTCCCTCGGAAGAGCCATGTCAGGCTTTAACATGGCACAAACTAGAAATCAAGTGTCCCTGGGCCTTCCCACCATTGCTGTGTCAAGAATTCATGTAGATGTTGATGTTCTTCAGGCCCAGGACAAGTTTTGAGGGGTGACCCACCAGGGCACATCCCCACCCCGAGAGGGCGATGGATGAGTCCCTCCCTTGTAGCCAAGTTCGCAGACGAGAGCTCCCCATGACCTGGTTACAGCCTCCTGTGTGACTCCCAGCCAGAGGAGGTCTCCCTGCCCTGCTCTCACTGCCAGTCCCGGCCACCAGGCCCTGGGTCCCAGTGGGGGGTCTGTCCTCATGTGGCTGCTTCCAAGTGTTTATAGTTTACTTTTTGGTTTTCAAAACTACCACTTATCAACAAAGGACTCTCAGGTGTAGTCAGAACAGCAGGTTAACTAGGGCCCTAGTGGGTGAGGGAAGGTGTGTGCCCTCTGAAGGCCTGGATGGATGGCCTGTGGGGGAGTCAGGGGGCCTGGGGGAGGGGAACTCAGAGCAGGAGCTGCACTAACACACTGCAGTTCCACTAGGTGACCAATAGGAGACTCATTGAAGACGCTTGGATGAGTTGGTGGGGATCAGTGCCAGGAGGACAAGGACGATGCCATGTCAGAAATGTGGCTCCTCCCCTGTCCCTGACAAGGTCCCAGATTCTCAGCAGTCCCAGGGCAGGGGTGACAGCTGTGTGAGGTTTGTGCCCCAAGAGGTGACAGGGCAATGGGGCCTGTGGTCCCACAGCATCTTGGGAGTTAATGGTGATGGTGAGGTGACTTCTGACCAGACCGTCTGCCTCTGACCAGGCAGGCATCATGCCCAGGGGGCCTCGTGAGTGAGAAAGAGCCCAGAGTTCTCCCTGGTTGTTGCCGATTTCAGGCTCCAGCTGTGTTGATACACTAGCTCTGCAGGGGATGGTGACCCTCTTTCCTGTGACATGGGAGGGACACAGGAGATGTCCACACACCATCCCCACTGGCACATAAGAGGGAAAGCCAATAAGGACATCCCAAATGATAATACCAAACAGAGAGCTCATCAACCAGTTTAATGCATTACTGGTCCAAGGTTCAATTTCCAAGTTTAATGCAAACAAAGGAGGCAGAAGCCTGAGTCCTCCTTCCTCACCAGAGTCAGGGCAGCAGGAAGGAAAGGAGCAAAGCTGGGGTCCCCATGTCCCCGAGGTTCCTGCTGAAGCTGATCCTGCTCAGAGAAGGGAGGGAAGTGCTCTGAGACACAGCCCCCAGAGAGGGGAGGGGGCAAGGCCATGTGGACAGAGAGCACAGCCACACGGAGGGTTTTCTCCCCCACCCGGCACAGGGGCCGCTCCTCCCAGGGGTCCCCATCACACCTGACAACACATTCAGTCTTTGGGGCTCCTGGGTGATAACTGACAATATGACTCTTGCTCTCTCAGTATTTTATGATCAGGACTATGTTTTTGGTTAACTGTGGCGTCTGTCTGCCATCTAATGGCTCTGCTGTGATATAGCAACTTTCATGATTTTTAATGTGGAGACCTTTCAGTTGGCCTGTGAGACTCTTCACTGTTACTCATGATGTTGACACTCTGACATCCATTACTAGGCCAGAGTCTGTAGGGAACACAAGATGATTCCTTCTCTCAATAAACTTTTTACCTAATAAAGAACAAAAGACTAATATGTAACCAGGTTTGGTTTAAAATGGATAAAATGTGCTTGTCATCCTTCAAATGTGAGTTACATATACCTCATCTCCTGACTGCTTTCAAGACAAGATATGTTTTTCTAACTTCATGCTACTGAAAATATTTGTAAAGCGTTACTTATTTATTTATAATCCTTGCAATGATTCCAATGGCACTGTACAGTCCTTGACTAAAGCTCAACACAGCTGGTTTCTAGCCCTGGGGTTTTGGTGTTTAGTTTTGGTTTCAACTAAATAGCCACAGAGTAATCAAGTCACTGATGGAGCCCAGGCAGGCAGGGGCCAGAGCAGAGGAAGCAACTAAGGGTGGAGTCTCATGGAGGCGCGACCTGTGGAGCGTGTGTTGGGGACTGCATCCCTGTGGGCGGAGGGAAGGAAGATGGCGGCAGCCTCAGCCTCCTGGCTGCTGATGGTGCTTCGGAAATCCCTGTCAGACTAACTGCCGCCGATCCATCCCGGGACCCTGGCTGTAGATGGGAAACCTGGTAAATGAGTTTCTTTGCTCCTTTTCTGTTGGAACCAGTTCAGGTAGGTTTTCCCATCAGTGCCCTTGACACTTTCATTGGCCTTGTGGGTAATGATGATTCTTTATCCAGGAGCTACAGACAGAGTCTGGGGATGCAGTCAAACATAATGTCACCACAAATACCTGAGGTTACAAAGGAATGAAGAAAAAAGTAAAGGGGCACCTGGGTGGGTCAGTCGGTTAAGCGTCCGGCTTTGGCTCCTGTCATGATTTCACAGTTAGTGGGTTCGAGCCCTGCGTCAGGATCTGTGCTGACCGCTCAGAGCCTGGAACCTGCTTCGGATCTGTGTCTCCCTCTCTCTCTGACCCTCCCCTGCTCATGCTGTCTTTCCCTATCTCTCAAAAATAAATTTAAAAAAATAATAAAAGTAAATAAAAAATAAAAAACATTAAAAAGAAAGAAAATAGACAAGAAAATGAATGCAGTCGTATCTCCCTCTGCATTTTATCTTTGTAATGTAAAAACTTATAAAATGTGTTCCATCACACTATCTTTACTTATGATAATGAACTGTGTCCATCAGTCTTTAAAAGTCTGCAGAAAGCCCTAGAAGTATTTCAGTACAGGGTCTGGATTCCATGTCAATCTCTCCAATACCTAGGGGTGCCTGGGAGGCTCCGTCAGCCCCACTCTTGATTTCGTCTCTGGCTATGATTTCATGGTTCACTAATTCAGCGAATTAGACGTCATTAAAATTAAGCCCCACGTGGGGTTCTGCACTGACAGCATGGAGCCTGCTTGGGATTCCCTCTCTCCGTCTGTCTTTGTCCCTTCCCCATTCAGTTTCTCTCCCTTTTCTCTCTCTCCTTTTCTCTTTCAAAATAAATAAATAAAAACACATATAATATCTAGAGTGGGTTAGAAGAGATTTTGCTTTCGAGAGACATTTTCTATGTTAATAAAGTAAAGGACTCAATGTTATTAAGTTTCAATTTTTCCAAAATCTATTTAAATATTCAGAGTAATCCATGAAAATTCCCAAAGAACTTTTTTTCGAAGTTGAAAAAAATTGATAAACTAATTTAGGTGAAATTTGTATGATCAAAAATATCCAAGGAACTCCTAAGTAAAATAAAGTCATAAACGTAATACTATGAGGTTTTACAATTTATGATAAAGCTGCCTGGTACACTGTAGAGTACGTGAGGCATAAAGATAGACAAACAAATAGAAAAAACAAGAATTGCCAGAAATGCCCCACATGCACACCGTCCCTTGATATCTAACAAAGGCAGGAATGTGGATTATTGGTCATTTCCCCTTATTAACCAGTTATAAAAACAGAAATAAAAACCTTGACCCATCTCACATGATACAAAAGCATGAGTTAGTGGAAGATCATATTTCGACATATAAGCATTAACATAATTATGTTTTATGAAGAAAGCATAGGAGGGTATCTTTGGTCTCTAAAGGGGAAAGAGATGTTTTAATATATATTTTAATGTTTTCAATGATTTTTGAGACACAGAATGGTGGGGTGGTATGTGGAGCAGAAAAAGGGTGACACAGAATCTAAAGCAAGTTTAGTTTCTGACTGTCAGCACAGAGCCAGACGCAGGGCTCAAACTCATGTACATAGAAATAATGTCCTGAACTGAAATCAGACGTTTCATTGACTGAGTCACACAGGTGACTCGGAAAGGGGCGACAAATATATTTTAAAACATGCCATATACACAGAAACATACAATATTGGAAGGAAAACCTTCAATGAATTAGACTCTGTTAACATTAAGACTTTCATTTCAAATAATCATTATAAATGTAAATAAACATGCAATAAAGCATGAGTGGATACTCCAATATGACAAAACGTTTATTTCTGAATGATTAAGAACTCCCATTAAGAGAAGAGATAAGCTTTGCTTTAATTTCCCTTGCCTTTGGGAATGTGTCAAGTAGGAAATTGCTGCAGTTGAGGTCAAGGAGGTTGTTTCCTACTCTCTCCTCGAGGATTTTGATGGTTTCCTGTCTCACATTCAGGTCCTTGAGCCATTTTGAGTTTATTTTTGTGTTTGGTGTAAGAAAGTGGTCTAGTTTCATTCTTCT
>NC_043703.1:128181633-128194057 GCF_006229205.1 Suricata suricatta
GTGTGGAGGTTCCTCAAAAAACTATACATAGAACTCCCTTATGACCCAGCAATAGCACTGCTAGGGATTTACCCAAGGGATACAGAAGTGCTGATGCATAGGAGCACATGTACCCCAATGTTCATAGCAACAATGTCAACAATAGCCAAAACATGGAAAGAGCCTAAATGTCCATCCCCTGATGAGTGGATCAAGAAGATGTGGTGTATATATATGCAATGGAGTACTACATGGCAATGAGAAAGAATGAAATATGGCCATTTGTAGGAAAGTGCATGGACCTTGAGGGTGTCATGCTAAGCAAAATAAATCAGGCAGAGGACAGAAACTATATGTTTGCACTCATAGGTCTAACAGGAAAACAGGAGAAACCTAATGGAGTACCAGGGGGAGGGGAAGAGGGAAAGAGAGTTGGGGAGAGAGAGGAACGCAAAACTTGAGAGACTGTTGAATGCTGAAAATAAACTGAGGGCTGAAGGGGGAGGGGGGAAAAGAGGTGGAGGTAATGGAGGAGGGCACTTGTGGGGAAGAGCACTGGGTGTTGTATGGAAACTAATTTGACAATAAACTACTTAAAAAAACTAATTTCAGATATTTGTCCAAATATTAAAAAAATAAATTTACTATTCATAATAGTAAAAAAAACTAAAAAAAAGAGAAGAGATAAGCTATATACAGTTATATTTAAACATGCAATTATGTATTATATCATTATGATGATATGTAGACATATATAATATATAATTTAAACAACCAAAACAAGCATTTTCCAAGAAAAAGGATATCCAAATGGCTAGTAAAAAATAAACATGTAAAATTACTCAACATCTTCTTCATCAAGGAAATGTAGATTTTTCAACAATACCATTTCAGGATCTACCCAATATGGAGATATAAAAAGTCTGATATAAGAAGGATTATAAAGGATTTAGGCCAACTGTAATGTGTCGTAGGTGATGAAGTGTAAATATGTTTACCCTCTTGGAAAACCGTGGGGCAGTGCTTCCTGAGGCCAAACATTCGCCAGCCTGGGAGGCCGATTTCTATTCCTAACAATACCCCAGCATAAACCAATGCTTAAAGCCACAGAGACATCACAAGACAGGTTCTGCCATTCTAAGGCTGTGGCACCTGATTGGACCTCAGCACATGGTCCCGGGGGGGGGGGGGGGGGGGTAAAGTCCTTGTCCTCGTGGTGTGGGGCCCTCAGCTGCAACCTAGTCCCCTGGGTTGCCCAACGTCTTCCAATTATACACCCTTGGACGGCCTGCTGTGGCCTCCCCAGAAAAGCAACACTTTGGGGCAGTTGAAATCCCCAAGCAGGCAGGTTTTTGTTCTAAGTTTAATCACTGTGGGAGAAGATTGTAGAGTTTGCTGGCAGTAATAAACTCCAACATCCTCAGCCTCCACCCTGCTGATGGTCAGGGTGAAATCTGTCCTTGACCCACTGCCACTGAACCTGTCAGGGACCCCAGAAGCCCTGCTAGAAGCACCATAGATCAGGAGTCGAGGAGACTGGCCTGGCTTCTGCAGGAACCAACTTAAATAGTTGTATCCATTACTATGCAGCAGGCTCTGACTGGCCCGGCAGGAGATGGAGGCTGGCTGTCCCAGGGTGACAGGCAGGGACAGGGGGCTCTGCGTCACCACAATATCCCCACTGGATCCTAAAATAATGAGAGAGAAGTTCAAAGATACATACATGTCTTAGAAGCCATTTTCCTGATTTTCCATTTGTTAATTATTTCAGGTTAATCATTTTGAAAAAGAATATGACCCATATCATAATTAAAAAATAATATTTACAAGGCACAGAAGGGATTCGTTCTTTTTCAAAGCCTTCATCAGACACTAGTCATTGCTCATTTTATGTTGTTCCTAAATTTCATAGGCAAAAGATCAAGTTCTCATCCCTGGACCATGAACAGCTGTGGTCAGAGTACACATGGGGGGCAGTGGGGTGGCTCTCGCTCACCCTCCCCTCCCCATTCTCCTCTCCCATCCCCTCTGCACTCACCTGGGATCCAGAGCATGAAGAGCCCCAGGAGCTGAGCAGGGAACTTCATTTTGAGAAGCTGAACTGATGAGCTCTCCTAGGTCAAGGCCAATTTAAGGGCAACCTTTTATCTCAGCCTTGCAAGGGAAGGTCCTCCCTAGGGAACAATATGCAAATCTCTTGTGGCTGCAGCAGAGTGGAAAGAGCCAACAAAGGGTAAAGGTTTTATCATGTGCACAAATTCACATAAAGTGTTGTGGGGTTGGAGGAAAAACAATAAAGACACAGTTCTTGCTGCCTACGGAAATGTGAAGTAAGATCTGATCAAGGAAATGCGGGTCTTCGGAGAGGACCCAGGACACTGGCCATGAGGCTCTAAGAAGCAGAGAGACACTGATTGTGTAGAGATGTGAGTCTAGCTGGGTTCAACCCCTGGGAAGTGAAGGGCCATCTTCTTGGCTTCCTGCCAGCTCATCTACAGAGAAAATAGTTCCCATCAGCACTGATGGTGATCAAGAGGGTGCTTCCTCCAGCACATGGTGTTCTACTAGTTCAAGTGTTGTCGGGTCTCTGTTGTCCCCTGGGTAACATGTTAAGAATGTAAAATGCAAGTGTTAGAAACCACCATTGTAGGTCATCTGCAGAGTTGAACACCATAAGAGCACTCTGTACCAGGCCTTGACAGGGAAAACCAGGTCGTGTTGCACATATAGAGAGCTAACAGCCCAATTTAAGAAAGAGGAAGATAGGGAAGATTATATATCTCAGGAAGTGAATACAAAATTCCTGGACATCCAGGAATGGGTGTATATTCCATCATACTTACCAGAAAAATCAAAGGAATTTCTGAATGGAAGAGCTTCCTGAGATAACGGAATCACAGAAACAAGGACGATGTTTTCTGTGCGGTCTTTAAAAATCTCTTCTCTTACAGTCTTTCTCATCATGGAGGACAGGTTCTTTCAGGTCTTCCAGGTTCTTTTTCCCTCTAGATGAAAACGTGAGTCTCTCCCCGACCTGAATGAGTCACAGCCCTGGCCGTGAAGGTAGAGTTCAAAAGGAGATTTGTATGTGAGAAGAGCAAGAACTGGAGACAGGGTTTTAACATCTTGGGGTAACCGTTGCCTAGGACTGATGTTTCCCTGTGATTTCCCGCGAAGATGCCACTGCTCAGGGCCAGCAGGTTACCCTCCCTCGGGGCATTCAAGTAGGACATCCACCTGAATCTCCTTCACTTGTCAGGGATGAGAGTCAGGATGTATTGAACAGCTCATGAAAGTTGGAGCTTAGTTTACATTCATTCACAAGGGTAGTCACTGTCCTTTGTTAACCAAAACAAAATAAAGAAACCAGTTTGGAGCAATGGAAAAGTAGAGTGTGTGGCTCTAGGTAATCTTGGGTAACAACCCAAAATCAGACTTACCTGCCACAGAATACAAACAAATCAACAGAGTTCCCCTTGAGCATCTCAAAGACAGCGTGGCAAGACTATCTTATGGACAATCCTCCAAAATCAGAATTTTTAAGAAGATTGGAAAAATATAGTTGTGTAAAAAAGATGTAGACATTTCACGGTTGAATTCTGTGGTAGGAATCTGCATAGCCAGTAACACATGATGGTAAGAAGGCAGGAGTACAATAAATGTCTCCAATTTTACGACTAACAATTTCATTTACTTTTTTCATTCATTACCTTTTGGAACTTCTGTGTTTCTTTGACTTTGATTTATGATGCTACTTAATTCAATTCTGGGTCTTAATTCAGTAAATTTCAGGCTCCTACTAAACCATTCTGAAGTAAGGAGTCAAAAGCATATATGAAGTTGGACCAAAAAAAATGGCATTGAACATGAAAACAAAGGTGAAAACAGAAAAAGAACAATATCATATACCTTAACCCAGTTGTAAAGGGACAGTCTGTAAAGGTATAAGTTAATCAGTTTTACCTACTCTCTGGTATGGAAATCCAACTTATGGGGAAATGTCTAACAGCAAGAAGCCCGTCATGCTTTCTTTTAATTGCACGTTGATTCTTAACATGTTATTTTTTTACAAAATATTTTAAGATGCCTGAACTTGATAAAATATTGCTACTTCCTGTGAAAATTAATTGATTGCGCCCTTAAAATCTGCCATTTTAACTGGTTGTTTTGTCTCATAATCTGCTGCCCTTAAGAATTCAGAAAATTCAAAATATGTAAGAATTCTTTCCTGATCAAACAAAAGAATTTGTTTCAATTATTTTAACATTTAAATCCAAGGTAGTTAACATATAGTGTTATAATGGTTTCAAGGGTAGAATTTACGGTTTTAACTCTTCATATAATACCCATTTCTCATCCCAACAAGTCCCCTCCTTAATGCCCGTCTCCTATCTAGCCTGTCCCCTGCTCAAAGACCCTCCAGCAATTCTCAGTTTGTTCTCTACTTTTAAGAGTCTCTCATGGCTTACCTTCCTCTATGTTTTTACCTTATTTTTCCTTCTCTTACCCATTTTAATCTCTTTTATTTCTTTAATTCCACATATGAGTCAAGTTATATAATATTTGTCTTTCTTAGCCTGACTTATTGTGCTTAGCAAAATACACTTTAGTTCCATCCACGTTGTTGAAAATGAAAATATCTCATTCTCTTTGATGTCTGTTTTGGATTACTCCACTCTATATGTATATATACCTCACAGCTTCCTTTTCCATTCCTCAGTCGATGGACATTTGGACTCTTTCCATAGTTGATTACTGCTGATAGGGCTGCTATAACCAGAGGGATGCACGTGCCCCTTCACAGCAGCATTTTTGTATCCTTTGGATAAATACCTCGTAGCACAATTGTGCAGTCTTAGCCCAGCTCTACTTTTAATTCTTTGAGGAACCTCCATAGAGTTTTCTAGAGTGGCTGCACCAGTTTGCATTCTCACCAGCAGTGTAACGGTGTTCTGCTCTGTTGAAGACCAGAGGAAAGGGCAAGAGAAATGTATGTTTCTGGTAATGGATTTTATGGAATAAAAGGACCAAGTAATAATTTTTAAATTAGTTTTTTCTGCATAGTTATAGAAAATCTCTGCCCACATCTACTCTTCCTTGTCATGTATTTTGTGTAGCCTTAGTCATGAGTTTCCAGATTAAAAGGAGGTTCCTTATGTTAGAAAAAGAGAAACAGGATTCACTCCTTTCAAGGTTCAGTGTATCCTGTATAATTCCACAGACTTTCATTAAAGATGCTGCTAGGGACCTGGGTGCTGTGTCAGAGCAGGTCAACAGCATTAATTTCAAACTTCTTGCCCCCACATCTCCAACACTGGATTATGTTGCCCTTTTAACCCCAAGTTTGTGTTGCTTTGTGATGGCAGGCATGAACACTAATCGCCCAAATTGGAAGCTTAGATTGTGAGAAAAAGTAACAGTGAGAAAAGTGTTTTCCTTTGTTACAAACCAAGGCCTGAAAAGGCTACTCTTACAAAGTATTCTTTACGATGCTTCAGTCAGGGAGTTTTGTTATTTTCTGGAAAATTAATGTAAAATTTTTAAGAGTCTCTGATTCTGGCTATTGTTTTATCACATAATGTGTCGCCCTGAAATACACAACATATTTAACGTCCTATGGAATTGGTCAAACAGGTGTCACCTTGTTCCTATACTCCGTGAAGACAGAAAGTGTGATCCTCTTAACTCTAACAGACCATCCTGTGCCCTGGACAACAAACCTGCCCACTAGCCAAGTCAGTCATTGCAGCCTGGACACAAATGGTCACATCTGTTGAAGGAACATGTGGGGTCTGTGTGGGGAACAGAGCAGCTCTCTGTGTCTCTATACTTGACCATCATCAGCTGAATGATGAAAACACTGAATCAGGTGGGTTTTGTTATAGTTTGGAGTGTGTTGTCGGAGGGTATTAGTTGGGTTTCAATGAAGCTGGAAGCCAGGGTGGAGTGAGCGTGACGTGGGAAGGCAGTCTTGCAGGTGGGACTTCTGAGTCTGTGTCCTGTCACAGGTGGGGAGCAAGAGACTCTCACACGTTCTGGGCATGTGTTCTGTACCCTTTGTGGGTCCAAAACAGTCCAAACCCACGCTGTTTTGTGGAAGCTTAGAGACACACAAAGGCCTCTTCCCTCCATGGGCAGGAATGGAGGTACATCCTGATTAAAGATCCAGTGATGTCATTGTCAGAACCTGAGATCAACCCAGCCATTGAGGAGCACCCCAACGGTAGGTGAACGGGAGGGGGTTCCTGCGCCTGAGACCCCTGGGATTAAATGTGTCCGTCTCTTTGGAAAAACTGCAATGTTTTATCCACGAGAGGATGACTCCTGGTGCACAGGGAGGTCAGGGAGGCTCATGCCCATATTGAATCCCGTGAGCATATAGGTTCCCTCAAAGCACTGAGAGAACCAGATATGTTTACATACATGACTTTTCTGAATTCTCCAGACCTTACATTTCATCAGCTTATTTTGAAACTTTATCCAACTCTTTGACTTAGTTTTGTTTCCTTTCCTTGAACCCAATAAATATCCTACAGAGGTACACAATTCATCTATTAGGTGAGAGAATCCTTTGCTGGAGATGAAGGCATTTTGTCTGTCGTTGTTAAACTCTGCTGTGTAGACTAACCGGACAAAGTAAGACAGTAAATTCTATTACTACTTGAGCAATCTCTGCCTGATAAGTGTTTGCCTCCTCTCAGACCCTGTCCTAGGCTCGCCCTTGCAGAAAGGGGAGTCCCTATTCCAATGGTGTCCTAGAGCCACAGTTTGTCTGCAATTCTAACAATTGCTTACACCACCATTTCGGACCTTGTCAGAAAGACTGGTTTGCTTGAAACATAGGCATTCTAGTCGTTTAAATTTAAGTTGAAGCTGCCTTTAAACAGAAATTTGAGACTTGGAAGAGAGCGATTGAAATTAGTATTCCAGGAGAAACAGAATAATTTTCTTTGGATTTTTTTTAATTGAGAAAAGCTAGTCTACTTACAGAGAAATGGAGACTATAAGCTGCAGATCTCAAATTTACTGTTTCTGCCATATTCAGCTATTTCAAGAATCTACGAAATGCCTATACAAATTTGAAGAAGACAATATTAGACTCTCTAGAAATGGCAAGATGAGATTAAATCACTGATGCTGATTTTTTAAAAATGACCTGAAATTCCCTTTGACCCCCTCTTCATATTCCAGATGTTAACACCAATTCAAAGTGCAGACCAAGAAAGAGGGAAGAGCTGAATGAAACATTCAGTGACCGTTCTGTGCCTTAAAAGAAAAATACAGACCCCGTCTGTATCAGTAACTGAAAGTGGTGACTGTGTGTCCTATGGCAGCCCCATATGCCGGCCAGTGACCATTACATCCATGTGGCCTTTTGTAGGCAGGAGCGCAGGGGACCCCAAAGTTCAAGTGCTGTTTGCAGCTTTACCAGCCTTCATTTTGTAGTGCCTCCACAAATCTGCATATAGACTCTTCCAAAGCACCTTCTTGGCCAGGCACAGAATAAGGATGAGAAAGAAAATAAACAAAATAATGTAAAAATAGAAAGAATGAATTCAGAGTGCCTGGTGCAGTCACATGGTGTAATGATGAGATTTCACAAACACTACAGGCTATAGTGTGGCCTGGCTTGGCCAAAATAAGAGACACACAGAAGCCTGTGTCCTGACTGAGTCCCAGTGCAAGTTCTTTCTGATGCAAGGGGAGCTTCCCTGCAGGAGACCTGAGACCAGCCCTCCAGCAGAGGGGGCATTTCCAGCTCAGGCATGTTGAACAGACTCCTGGGACCTGGGTGAAACTGGTCCCCTTTCCTAAGTAACTGCAAAGTGTCACCCACTAGAGGGCAAAGGCATAGATAAACACTCTGGTTACAGACAGCTCACATGCACCTATGAATGGGTTGACCTCGTGACTTCATAAGTGACGTCTCCACAATGTGAGGCTGGTCACCTATGAGCTTCAATGACCTAGAACCCTCCCATCCCTGATTCTACCTGTGTAATCTGAATTAGTTCCCAATATTGTAATTTCTTTTCTTTCTTTTTGCATGGAATAAATAAATAATGAAATTAAATTTGTACAGATACCTCAGATTCATCCGAGTGGTGGGGAGAAACGGGAACAATGTCTTATTTTTGCTGTGAAGGTTATTGTTTTCCAGTTTAAAAAAAAATTTAATGTTTATTTATTTTTGAGAGACAGAGAGACAGTGAGAAAGAATGAGCAGGAGAGGGTAGAGAGACAGAGAGAGGGACACACAAAATAGGAAGCAAGATCAAGTCGTTGAGCTCTCAGCACAGAGCCTGACAAGGAGCTCAAAGCCTAAGATCATGACCTGAGCTGGATTTGGATGCTTATCCAACTGAGCCAACCAGGCGCCCCAAGGTGTCGGGAGCTGCCAGAAGAGCTGCCAGAAGAAAAGACACGTGCCTTGACCTGCAAGTTCAGCCACCCGCACAGCTGAGCTGCGTTATCATTCCCAGCACAGCAAGAGCTGCATTATCACCTTCAGCTGAGGCCTTCTTGTTTACCTCCCAAGCCTGCCTTGTTAGCCTCTTGGGTGGCGTGCTGACGCTGCAGTCCTCGCCCTTGTTTCTTAGCAACTAACTCACGTCAACTGCCAGCTTTCTACCCTTTATAAGACATGCATGGTCTCTCAATAAAGAGCAGAGTGGCTTGATTGGGAATGCTTGCCTTGCCTCCACTCTCTGTGTCTCCTGCCCTCCCCTACTCTCACTCCCTCTCTCAGGAACCCACATCGACTGACCCCCACCAGCCAGGGTCCAAGGCGATTCTTATACAGATGCTAATACTTCAGCAGGGCTCCCAAATCACATGGTCTGTCTGGGAAACCTGAGACAAAAGTTCCCTTTGACCACATGTCACCTTGTCCTCTCTATTTTTATCAACTCTTGATTTGTGTAGGAATTTGCATCCCCAACTCCAAAGCCTGTCCCAGGAGGGAGGGAACTTCTGTCTTGAGATGTCTATTGATTCCTACAGCATTCTTGTCTCTAAAACAGTTTCTTCCACAGTTTGAATATGAGACAGATTGATAGTTGATTCGTTTGTTTGTTTTTCTCTGTGTAGAAAAAGTAGATTCCCCTGAGAGGGAGAGCAAAGAATACGTGAAGAGGACCCGGTGGCTGTGCCTGGCCTGCTGTGTGGATGACACCAAGCACACGCAGGATGACGCCTGGCAAGGAGCACCGCCTCCCGGGTCTGGGCTGCTCTCGGGAAGCTTCTGTGTCTGTACTTCATCCTCTGCAGCAGCTCCCGTGGCTCCACAGGGCGGTTTGCAGGCCCAGCTAGAGAAGGAGTCTCAGCTTCGAGCTGTGGGTGAAGAGGAAACTCCTGCCTCTCACAGGTCGTGGTTGGGGGCGGGGCAGTTCCATCCATGGTGTCACCAATGGCAAGATTGCCTTCCCTTTCACAGCTGAGTAGTATTTCAGTGTGTGTATATACATATCTATCACATAATTTATCCATTTATCCATCGATGGACTCCTAGGTCGTTTCCATTTCATGGCTACTTTAAACCACGTGACAATGCACACAGTGGTGCGGGTATCTTTTCAAATAACTGTTTTTGTTTTCCTCAGATAAATACCCAGCAGTGGAATAGCTGGATCCTATGGCAGTTCTGTTGTTAAGGTTTTGACGAATCTCCATACTATTTTCCATAGTGGATGCACAAATTTCATACCCACCAACAGAGCCTGAGGCTTCCCCTTTCTCCACATCCTCTCTAACACTTGTTATTTCTTCTCTTTTTGATGCATGGATACTGAATTTTATCCAATGCTTTTTCTGCCTCTCTTGAGACAGTCCTCGGTGTTCTACCTTTAATTTTGTTAATATGACAGAACATATTGATGGATCTGTAAATGGAAAACATTCCTTGCATCCGTGGAATAGTCCTACCTGATTATGGTGCATGATCATTTCAATGTACTGTTGAGTTTGGTTTGATATTATTTTTTGAGAATTTTGAATCCATGTTCATCCAGAATATTGGCTTGTAATTTTTTTTCCTTGGGGTGTCCTTGTCTGCTTTTGCTATCAGAGTAATTCTGGCTTTATAAAACAAATTTGGAGCATTATTCCTCTTCCATTGTTTGGAATTTTGAGAATAGATACATTTTATTAAATGTTTGTTTATTTTTGAGAGAGATACAGAGAGAGACAGAGCATGAGCAGGGAAGGGGCAGAGAGAGAGGGAGACATAGAATCTAAAGCAGGCTCCAAGCTTTGAGCTGTCAGCACAGAGCCTGATCCTTGGCGTGAAGTCATGAACCAGAAGATCATGACCTGAGCCAAATTTGGATGTTCAACTGACCAAGCCACTCAGAAACCTCGAGAAGAACAGATATTAAATCTTTGAATTTTTGGTAGAGTTTATTAGTGAAGATGTCTGGGCCTGAACTTTTGTTTCCCTGAGGGTTTTGATTACTGATTTAAAGATGGTAAAATTCATGTTGAGAAACAGTTCATGGAATGCATGTGAACATATACAGCTAGTAGAGCTGTAACTGCTATCAAGTCGGCTACAATTATTTTATGATCCTGTGTAGATACGTGTGTGTGTAGGTGGGCCTACGTGTGTGTGTGTGTGTCCTCCGATCCTTCCCATTGGCTGGGCTCATTCCTGAAGATGATCATGTTCTCTTTCAGGATTGTAACTATGATAAAAATAATGAATTTATGTTTTAAGTAAAGGACGTTTCATGGCTTAAAAAATACCACTCTAAAGAGTCTAAAGAAAATCATGAACTTTTCCCTGGAAAAGGCTGATATCACCACATTGGCTTGCATTTTTCTTGATTTTCCCGGTTAGGAGCAAACGATTTTAAATAATGCTTCCTTTGTAGTTTCTGCGGTGAGACTTTGTAGGCCAAATCATAAAATGGATATATTTCTAATTTCATTATCATATTAGTTTGGTTCAGAGTTCAAAATCTTTTGGCAAATTTTCAGTTGCAATTAGCAGAAACTTCAAATTGTACTGTATTAAATAGCAAAGGGAATCTGGGTACTTACATTAATGAGAAATCCTGAGTGGAAGGCTTAAGGCAAGATTAGATCCTGTCACTTCTTGATGTCACTGACATCCAGTTTCTTCCTACAGTTCCACTTTGACTTCCATTGCGCTAGTTCCATATTAAGGGAAGCTTTGGCATGGGTGCCGACAGATCCTGGTGTTGTGAGCTCCTTGTGCATATAGTATTCATTTCTCACACCTTATCAGGAATTCTGAGATTCTCTCCAGATGGTCAACCTTCAGTAATGGCCATTCGTGACTGATTACTACAGACCCCTGAGGTCAAGGAGGAGAACTTCCTAAACGGAGAATCTACTGCCCTGCATTTCATCCTTGGAATTAGGTTGGAATCAGCATTACCCAAAATAAGACTACCAAATAGTTACAGAGAGCCTTGAGTGGAGACAGTCGATTGTTTGGATGAAAAATACACATGTCCACTCTTCCATCTGTACCCGATGCTCTGAGTTCAGGATTATAGGAGGAACCAGTGAGTGGTTCAAGAGAGAAGTCACTATAATCTGAGGCAAATGAAGAATCAATTCTCACCTCTTCTATGCAGATAAAGTTCATTTTTCAAAAAAAAATGGAAAAAGATAAAATGAAAGATGATTCCCTTCACTAGAAATGAGTAGTAACCCTACAAAAGCACTCTGACGGAACTGGAGCCGGTTCATTTTTATACAGTGTTAACGTATTGATTTTTGTCATTGACCTGTGTCCTGGTTAGTTTCATGCTGCAGGTAAATTGTGAATGAAAACTACTGTCTGTGACCAAGAGATGATTTGAATACTTGACTGTACATGAGACTACAGTTGACATTAGTTTTCCAGAACAAAACTGGTGTCCTGCACAGACTCGTTCTCTCTTTCTCTGGCTCTGTTCATGCTGGAGGATGAGGTTACACTACATGGACTTGGACGTCCACTGCCCCACTCACCCAAGTGAGGACACTGCTCCAGCACAGGGACCGCATAGGTGGGAGTAGCAGCAGCAGAGATGGCATCTGCTTCTTTGTTAGCTATCCCTCCCTCTGAAAGGAGAGCACTAGGAGGTCAGAGGTTCTGTTGGATGTGTTTTAAGTACTAAATGCCCCGGAGAGTTCCCGATGCTGTTCTTTGCATCATTCTGGAAGGATGCGGAGTCTGAATAAATGAGGAACTGCCCTGCAGAGCTCGGAGCTGAAGCTCTTTCACCTACCACCCTCTCCCCCAGGAGTGGTGACCCCATAGGTCACTCAGTGAAGTGGTTTGGGGAGGTTCTGAGATGCTGTTTCAGACACTGGTTGAACGCAGAAGGAGTGACAATGGTACTCAGAAGAGTTGGTAACACACTTACTGAGAGTATTTGTGCAGAGGGAACTCTAAGAGGTCTGCTATGGACAAACTGAGGGTCTTCTATGT
>NC_043703.1:128194157-128201080 GCF_006229205.1 Suricata suricatta
AGTTGGGGATGACTTCTGGGTCTCTTACATACAATCGCATTCCCTAGGGTCCTGACATTTTGTCTCTTTCTTTCCCTCTCTGCTTCACAAGTCAGCCACCAGGCACTTTCATACTCTGATGTTTTGCATAGGCTCCTGGGGCCATGGGCTGGTGGCTCAGAGCCCTATTAATAGGGTGCTGGGGATGGGGCCTGGGTGCATCAGACGGGTGACCAGCAGCAAGATGGTACCACAGTCCAACGCGCTCCTATTCCTGGTGTTCTGCATCTCAGGTGAGTGGCCCAAGGAGAAAGATCTTTATAAAATTGGAAAATGATTCTACAATGTGGTATGGATAAAACATTTCGATGTAACTGTCTGATTTCCTATGAAAAATAAGAAAGTATACATTTTTTAGTACATATTTTACTATATTAGAGATGCTGTGCGTGACAGCCGCTGTTGTTTTGTGATTGCAGGTGTGTCTGGGGACATTGTAATGACCCAGTCTCCAAGCTCCGTGACTAGGTCAATAGGAGAGAGTGTCACCATCAACTGCAAGTCCAGCCAGAGTCTTCTGTACAGCTCTAACCAGAAGAACTACTTAAACTGGCACCAGCAGAAAGCTGGGCAGCGTCCTAAGCTGCTCATCTACTACGCATCCACCCGGGCATCTGGAGTCCCCGACCGATTCAGCGGCAGTGGGTCTGGGACAGATTTCACCCTCACCATCAGCAACCTCCAGGCTGAAGACGTGGCGACTTATTACTGTCAGCAGGATTATAGCTCTCCTCCCACAGTGCTGCAGCCTCGTACACAAACCTCCTCCCCAGGGCAGGGGGGCTTGGCTGCACCTGCTGCTTCCTCCCTGCTCAGCCCTGTTTCTCCTTAAGCTGTATTAGTTGCAGGTTTTCTGGCTGAACCATGAAAGGATTGCAAGGCTCAAAGGAAGGTTAGGAAGTGTGGCCTCTTTTATGT
The DNA here is from genome assembly GCF_006229205.1 of Suricata suricatta. NCBI lineage: Eukaryota > Metazoa > Chordata > Mammalia > Carnivora > Herpestidae > Suricata > Suricata suricatta. Next base: position 128,195,115 of record NC_043703.1, read on the forward strand.
CTCTTGGGCAAGGAAGTCATTCTGTGAAGACCGTAATGACTTTCCACGGATGCTTGTCTGCATTTACCAAGATTTTTGTATCACTTGGATGTGAGTTGTTTCCATGATAGATTTATATCACTGACCTGCTCATGGCTTCAGCTGCGTCTGGTGGAGAAGGGACGAGAGTGCGCTCGCAGTGGGCTGCTCTCCGGGGACGAGGCACGTCAGTGTTCCCGTGACCATCCCAGCACCTGCATCCCTGCCCACCTCAAGAAATCATTACTCAGGAAGTTCAGAAGACTGACTTCACTCCACTTCTCTTCTGGACAGAGGCTATTAGAACAAGGGAAACTGGAAACAAAAAAATAAGATCTCACTGGATCTGGGCCGAAGATGTGCAAAGCACTGATGGTCCCAGGGAGAAGAGGTGGGATTGTGTAAGTTTTAGAGAAGCTGCAGAAACCTCACAGGGAGTGACGTCATAGCTCCATCTCTGACAACAAGTCCTGATTTAGGTTCCAGGGTCTCTAGGACGTGTCTACATTTCCTGGGTGTGCAGTGTGAAATACTTGCAGTTTTTTTTTTTTTTGGACTCTTTGCAATATATCTCCCCTATGGCACCTGGGCTCTGCTATGAAGAGCTGCCCACTCACACTACACTGACCTTGACCTGTGCATGAGTGTGGGAGACAGATCGGATGCTTACTGAGCATATAGACCTTCTACATTCTTGAGCATCTCAGTCGCTTTGGTTTTCGGCTTCTACCTCTTCTCTGGATTTGTGGCAGGCTGTCACACCCCAATCTGTACTGACTGCAGAGAAGCAGTGTACGCAGCTATTGTTCTATTTCTAAGATGCTCAGGAGGACGTAAATAAAGACTCACAATGTATTTGATGGTCAGTGGACAGAGTGTATTCTCTCCTATGGTTTGGACAGAAAGTGGCACGTCAGCCACTTTCCCATCATGAGGAGCCGGTTATTAATAGAAAGAGGACAGCAGAGTGATTTTGAGAAACTGTTTGGACATTAAGTCATTTACTCAGTCAACTCTGGAACCCACCCTTCTGCTAACTCTCTGTTACATGTACTGAAGCACTCTAGGGGATATTTAAAATTTGGTCCCCCTTTATGAAGTATTCCACAGTTGATTCTAGGTAAACAGGGCTCCTTCTTGTTCTCTCTCTCTCTCTCTCTCTCTTTTGGGTAATTAACCATTACGTCACAGGCATTAACTGAAGTGTGTGCTAGCATGCATCATCGAATCTTCCAAACACTGGAGCAGCTCCTTCCCTGAGTTCTACTGAAAGGGGCAGGCCCAGTGCTGGAGTGCAGCACCACACAGGCCCTGCTCAACCATTCTCATTGTAACTAACACTGAGTGGAAGACCCAGGGACAACGACCTCTCTCCCAGGAAGACAACTATGAGCTGAGATGCGCAGCCTTCCTTTCCATGGTGCACGCTTCTCACCAAAGCAAGCGAGTGTTGCCCCCTACATGCAGATGAACTGGGACAGTGGAGCCATTGTCACAAAAGAGCCTCCCTGTCCTGCTGGACTGGGGAAGGTGTTCAGGGCAGTATCCTGTGGTGAGTTTGACATGACATTAGAGGGAGCAGTAAAGAATAACAGGGCTAGCCTGTCCATTGTTGATGGTAGATGCATAGACAGTGTAAGACCCTCCAATTCTCTGCCACCTCAAGGGTTGGGACTCAGTGTTGGAAGCTGGGTGAGAGGTGTCCTGAACCAAGTCGTGGTTAATGTTTGCTACAAAGTTAAGTGCTCAGTTGCTCTCAGGTTTTCGTGGAGTTGGTGATGGTTTTGTTGATGGAGAGATCCTGCCAAGATTTTATTTCTCAGGTCCAAAAATATCAGGTGGAATGAAGAAAGAACATAGAAAATAAGAGTATATGGCAATTAGCCCATTCATTAGGTCCTTTCAATCTAACCAAAATGGGAATTCTCCTGGACTACAATACTTCAACATCTAAAAAGGCTGATGTAAAATTTACCCAGGACTGTGTGGGATAGAATACCTCACCAGGTGATTCTCAGTTGATTTCCTGTACCCTTTTAATCTCTAAGAAATATATGCAGTTATTAATCATTCTCTGCCTTCATTGAATATATCTAATATCAATTATGTCACTATTCCCAGTGTCTTTAAGACATGGTCACTTGGTGTAGGAGAACAAGAGTTATCTTGGTTCAAGCTTTCAGTGACGATGTTGTAACAATAGGATGTTAGATACTGGTTTTCCCCATGAATGGCAGGCAGGGGAGTGACCTTTTTTCGTGGGAGGGCTTGAAGGGGACCTGACATTGGTTTTCAGGACTGACCAGTTGGAGAGTCCCTGTCTCATTCCCATGGAGGCAAGGTCACCGATATTTGTCTCCAGCCTTCACCAGGCTTCCATGCTCACCCATCTTACCCTTCCCTGGTCCTGATGACATTTCAGGACTGGTTTCCAGGCCATCTACTCAGTGGGTCTGACTTCCCCTTCCCATGTGATCCAGGCCACCATGTTGTGTAATCCCACAGCTTTCTCTTGTGGACAAATATCCCAAGTTGATTCTTCCACCCTGGGATGGTCTCAGTGCATCGGTTACATTTGTTGTGTTTATCCCTCCAGGCTCCACTGGGAACAATGTGTTGACCATGTCTCCAGTCTCCTTGACCATATCTCCAGGAAAGAGGGCCACCATCCCTTGCAGGGACAATGACAAAGTGAGTGATACGTGGTGCATTACCAATATACCACCTGGTATCAACAGAACTCAAGACAGTGTCCTAAGGTTCTGATGCATTTAGCATTCTGGTGAGAGCCTGGAAGGTTTGCTCCACAAATCTGCCGTGGTTGTCTGCCTGTCACGCTGACTGATATGACAATGGGAGGCCCGGCAGGGAGACCTGGGATGGGTTTTCAGTCCCCTGTGCCTTTTCTCATGACTGCCTGCTCCCAGGGCCTTCGGGCCCCTACCGACCCTGCTGCTTTGGCACTAAAAAAAACCCCTGCCATTTCTGGGGCCGTGTTTGCGATTCCTGAGCTAGAGCCGAGGCCCTCAGGACCCAGAGTCCACAGCTGCCACCTAGTCCCCTGGGTTCTCTAGTGTCTTCCTCCAGAGAGTCAGACTCTGCTGTGGCTGTTCCCCAGAACAGTAACATGTCTGGGCAGCAGGCCCATGACAGGACGGAAGTTTGTGTTCGGGGCTGAACCACTGTGTTCGGATCAGGTGTACCCTGCCAGCAATAACAAACTCCAATGTCTTCAGCCTCCACCCTGGTAATTGTCAGGGTGAAATCTGTCCCTGACCTTCTGCCACTGACGCTGTAGGGACCCTGGAGTCGCGGGTGGAAACCGCATAGATCAGTCACATGGAGACTGGCCTGGTATCAGCAGGTACCAACTTAAAAGTGTCTCCATCACTGTTTTCAAGGCTCTGACTGGCCCTGCAGGATGGAGGCTGGCTGTCCACCATGAGGGGCAGTGAGAGTGGGGTCCACATCATCACGACATCCCCATTGGATCCTAAGGGGAGGAGAGAAATGCACGATTACATGCAAACATTATTAGTCCCTTTGAAATTTTTACTTTGTAATTATTTCAGGATAAGTCATTTTTTTGGTGATTTTTAATATTCCCAAATATCCAATTTCAAAAGAGATGCTAAGATTTGCAACAAACATAGGTGTGTCTATAACACATCTACCACCTCCCCTTTTCTCTAAGTCATTGTCTTTCCTAGAACATAGATCTTTATTCCCTCTGGAATGTTCCTTATTGTCATCCATCTAAACATCACATACCCATTCCCAGAGTGTAGGACAGAGGTCTGGATGACTTGGACAAATGGGCATGGGGTGCAGTGGTGTCCCCAGACCTCTCCCCCCGCACCCCGCCCCCCTCTCTCACCTATCCCCCTGCACCCTCACCTGGGATCCAGAGCACCAGCAGCCCCAGCAGCTGAGCAGGGAACCTCATTGGGAGGAGTTTCTGTGATGAGTCCTGGTCACTGACACAGGATCAGAGCTGATCTTTTATGTCAGCTGCAAAGGTTTTATCTGAGACTGTCTATCTTAGTGCCCCCTTAGTATGGATTGTGTCACCAATATCTGTGACTTGTCTAATGACTAGATTGGCTGCATTTTACTGAAAGCACCGGTGGGAGACTGGGGATTGGGTGGGGCTGTCATTGGCTCTTCCCTTCACCATGACCTGTTCCTCACAGGACAGGATGGCTTCTGCTTCCCTGCTGGTCCTGCCTGCCAGGCTGTGCAGCTGACAGGACTTACCGTGCAGCTGCAGGCTGTCCCCGGGTTCTCCAGCACCTTCCTCTTAAACAGACTCAGAGAACGTCCTGTGTGTTCCCCAGAGAAGCTACCAGCTTGGCTCTGACAGTCCAGGAGGGGAGGTTTGTGTTTGGGGCTGAACCACTGTGCGAGGAGACTGTGTACCTTGGTAGCAGTAATAAACTCCAACATCCTCAGCCTCCACCCTGCTGATTGTCAGGGTGAAATCTGTCCCTGACCTGCTGCCACTGAACTTGTCTGCGACCCCGGAGTCCTGGTTGGAAACCTTATAGATCAGGCGCCGTGAAGGCTGGCCTGGCTTGTGCAGGTACCAACTTAAATATGTGTTTCCATTATGTGCAGGAGGCTCTGACTGGCCTTGTAGGAGATGGAGCCCGGCTGTCCAGGGGTGACGGGCAGGGACAGAGTGATCTGGGTCAGCACAGTATCCCCACTGGATCATAAATTAAGGAGAGAGAAGTGTCAAGTTAGACACAAATATTTTTAGTAAGTTTCATTGTTTCCATCTCATTTATTGTAGCTAAAATATGACTTTGTGTTATTCCCATTACTTGTGACCTCCAGCAGGCACCCAAAATGTACAGTCTCAATAATGAACCTGAGACCTGGGAGGTGGTGAGAGGTCTTTAAACGTTGCTCATTCTCTGCCCGCTTTCTGTGTCACAGTCCTCACTAGTGCACAGGCCCTTGTTCCTTCTGGAACCTTCCTCACCTTCACAGATCTAATCCTCACCTGCCTCATCCCGAAAATGGAGTCACACATGTCTGACACGCACACAGAATACACCTGGGGACACCGGTGCCCCCAGAGTTCACCCTCCATTCATGGTCCTTTCTCATCCTCTCTGTCCTTACCAGGGAACCAAAGCACTAGCAGCCCCAGGAGCTGAGCAGGGAGCCTCATTTTGAGAAGGTGACCCTGGGAGTCATGACAAGTCAAAGCCAGATTTAAGTTGGCCCTTTATGTAGAGTCTGGGTGGGCGTAAGTCTTCCCTGGGGGACAATATGCAAATCCTCTGGTGGGTGTAGCAGTGTAGAAAGGGTAGAAGGTTGTGGGAGGGGCCTACCTTTGAGCAAAGTGCAATATAAGGTCTTCTGTGTTTGGGAGAAAACCTATAAAATCAAGTCCATACAACCTGCAGGAGCGAGCACGTGATCCCACGTGAAAGTGTGGGTCATTCAGGGACTCAGTGCTCACTGCCCTCAGAGACAGCATGGAGAGCGGGCGGACATGTGTGTCCTGGGCCATCTCAGGGAGTGAAAGGCCATCAGACCTTTCTGGTCCTCTGTCACCACTGGTGCTATTGCCACACTGAGAGGTTGAGCCTCCTTGGGAGGTTTGTGTTTTGGACTGTGACATTGCAGAGTCCCTGAGTGTCCTGCTCACAGAGCAACGGCAGCTTCCCCAGACTCCACACCAGTGACCGTGGGATGGATGAAGACAATTTAGGATGGACGTGTGTTTCCACTGTGAATATGTGTGGAAATACACTGACGCCTTGTCGTTCCTTTTTTATAAACTTGTTTTGAGCGAGAGAGACAGACACAGAGAGGCAGAGAGAGCACAAGCAGACTAGGGGCATAGAGGGAGAGGTAAAGAGAGAATCCCAAGCAGGCGCGACACTGACAGCATTGAGCCTGATGTGGGGCTCAAACTCTTGAACAGTGAGATC
>NC_043703.1:128201180-128209683 GCF_006229205.1 Suricata suricatta
CGCCTTGTCGTTCCTTTTTTATAAACTTGTTTTGAGCGAGAGAGACAGACACAGAGAGGCAGAGAGAGCACAAGCAGACTAGGGGCATAGAGGGAGAGGTAAAGAGAGAATCCCAAGCAGGCGCGACACTGACAGCATTGAGCCTGATGTGGGGCTCAAACTCTTGAACAGTGAGATCATGAGCTGAGCCACAGTAATACGCTTAAACTACTGAGCCACCCAGGTGCCCCTAAATCATTCTTTTACTTTTCACGTACTGTGTTATGACAAGTAATTGACATGAGCCCCTGTTAGGTCAGATATAATGTTTGAGCACTATGTTACTTGAGATTTACTCAGAGCATATAATTTCCATTCATTTTCAATGGAACATACAATACAGATTCATTTTTAGGTAAGACCATGTTCTATAAAACTCATGTAATTATCTCTTGGGTGAAATATTTCTTGACAATATTGTAACAAATATGTCATTTCCAAAGTAATATTTAAGGGGGTGATCTTCAAATGATCCCTTTTGGGAAACACATTTACATCATTCTGTGCACTTCCTGATGTCTGTGAGATACGTTCTATGCTCTACATCATTCAACTTATTTGTTTTCTAAGAACCTATTTTGGAATTCTAAGAACATCGTTTTTTGAGTCAGAAAAAGTTCATTCAGACAAATACAATCTTCCTGGATAGGTTCTTCTGTGTGTGCACACATGCATTTATGCTTGTGTGTTCTTGTTGTTTTATTGAACTATGGAGATACACAATGTTCACTTGGATTCAGATGTATGAAATAGAGATTAGAACAGTCTATACACTATGCTGTTCTCCCAGGTGCAGCTGCCATCTGTCCCAATAGACACGGTGACAAAAGCACTGACTGTGTTCCCTGTGCTGTCATCGCAATGACTTATTCCTTCCAGAAGTGGAAGGCTGTACCTCTCAGTCTTTTTGGCTCATTTTTTCCATCCCCTTTGCCTCCTTCCCATCTGGCAACCACCAATTTGTTCTGTGTATTCATGTGTCTGTTTATATGTTTTTTGTTGTTTTTTCTTTTTTTTGTTTTTTAGATTCCATATATAAATAAAATCCTAGTTATATGGAATTTCTCTGTCTCTGTCTGACATAGTTCATTGACCGTAGTACCATCATTGGTCATTCACATTGTCACAAATGGCAATATTTCCTTCTCTTCTGTGGAGAGTCACATCCATTGTATGTAGCGATCACAGCTCCTTTACAGGAGTAAATGTTCATATGTGCTTTGAATTTATAACAGTGTATTTGGGTCCTCAAACACCAATGCTTTTATGAAGCGTTCTCAGCCATGTTTGCTGTGGGGATAGTGTGGACAGAACGTTGTCTGGAGAACATTGTATAAAGGAATTAGTGTAACTGGTAATGAGGAAGTTCAGAATGTGCAAGAATAACAAATAATATCTGCTTGATACCAAATATTATGATACTGAAAATGAGCCATACTTGTTAGTTCCCAAATGTATCAACTTGCATCCTCACACATATGTCTCCATTTGCTGACTCTTCAGCTGACTCCATGTCCCTGACCCACGCACACAGGCGGGGAGGGTGTGGATGGGGTGCAGGTCCGCTCTCCCTTCCCTCGCACTGCTCAGCGAGCACGTCCATCATCTCCATCCCTGTGCGGGTCATGCCACGCTGGGCTGGTGCAGCTGAGGGTCAAGACATGGTCCAGAGCCCTCAGCTGCACATGATGCCCTGACATCTCCAGCATCTGCCTCTCGGGGCCACTGAGACTCTGCTGTGTCTGCTCCCCAGTCAGGCAACACGTGTGGAGGGTGGTGATGCGCCAGACAGAGAGGTTTGTGTTTGGGGCTGAACCACGGTGGGAGGCTCGTGTGTATCTTGCATGCAGTAATAAACTCCGACGTCCTCAGCCTCCACCCTGCTGATTCTCAGGGTGAAATCTGTCCTTGACCCGCTGCCACTGAACCTGTCTGGGACCCCGGAGTCCTGGTTGGAAACCTGATAGATCAGGCGCTGTGGAGACTGGCCTGGCTTCTGCAGGTGCCAGCTTAGATAGGTGTTTCCATCAGTGTACAGGAGGCTCTGACTGGCCCTGCAGGAGATGGAGGCCGGCTGTCCAGGGGTGACCGGCAGGGACGCTGGGGCCTGTGTCATCATGACATCCCCACTGGATCCTAAGTGAAGGAGAGAGATGCAAGATTACATACACCCGTGGTAAGTCACTTTGAAATTTTTATTTTAGTAATTATGTCAGAATAAATCACTTTTTGGTAATATTCACAAATATTCATTTCAAAGAGGTGCTAAGATTTGCAAACACCTAGGGGCATCCACTCTCATCTACCATCCCCTATTTCCTCTATATCATCAGCTTTCCTATAGCATTGATCTTTGTTTCCTCTGGAAAGGTGCTTACCATCACAGAGCTACACATCAGATATGCCTTCCCAGGGTGTAGAAAGAGATCTGGAAGACTTGGACAAATGAGCATGGGGTGCAGTGGTGCCCCCAGAGCTCTCCCTCCCCACCTCATTCTCTCTCACCCCCTCCGCCCTCACCTGGGATCCAGAGCACCAGCAGCCCCAGCAGCTGAGCAGGGAACCTCATTGTGAGAAGCAGAACTGAGGAGTCCTGACAGGTGAAGAGAAGGACAGAGCTGAGCTTTATGTCAGAGGGCAGGTCCTCCCCAGGGGACAGCATGCAAATCCCCTGGTGGGTGTGGCAGGGAAAGACTCCAAGGCAGGGCCACCTTTCCTGTGAGCAAAGTCCTTTCAAATGTCTTCTGTGCTTGGAGGGAAACCAACAGAGACAAATTCCTTACTGCTGAGTGGGAAGAAGGACCTAAGTGTCTGGGAAGGCACAGTGCTCACAGCCCCGCCCTTCTGAGAAAGCTCCAGAGACCCTGAAGATGTGGACTTGAGTGTCCTGAGTCCATTCCCGGCAGGTGAATGGCCATCCTGCTGGGATCCTCTCAGCTACTGTCCAGGAGGAAACAGAGCTGCCCCACTCTGGCTGATCGGCAGACTATCCCCAAACCACAGGATGAATTAGAGAGAATTCTAGAGTCTCTGGTATCTGCTGTTTCCATGCTAATGGTTTTAGACAACTAATAATGGTTAAATAGTGAACTAAACTATCCGGGACCTAGTGAATTATTCTTTACAAGAATATGAAAGTTAAAAAGTAAAAAAAAATTTTTTTAAACCTTGATAGGGAGACAATCTCTCATTACAAGCAGAGACTCTAGGTGTCTCAAATATAAATTTTTTATAAGTTTATTTATTTATCCTGAGATAGACAGAGGGAATGCAAAGCATTAACATATTCTACGAATGCAAGACTCTAGAAGAAGAAAATTCTGGCACCATCCAAACCAACTAAAAATTTACATATGAACCCCCAGTTGCATTCCTTCTAATTTCTCAAACACTGAACACTAAGCACAGAGAAAAGTTTCCTTTCTCTCCACTGGAGCATGGCCTTCCCCCTCGTCTCCTCCTAGCAGAGAGCTGCCTCATCAGGGTAGAGAAGGGACATTCTGAGCTCAGGCTCTGAGCTCTCAGCTGCTTAAGGAAAATGAGGAAACAAGATTTGCTCAATGTGTCTCAGGCAAAATTTCAGAGTCCATCCTTTAAGACGTGGCCTTGCACTCAATCCATGAGCTTGAGACGTTGAACTGGCTGAGGTCAGTGAACTGAGTCAGAAGCAGTGACTTTAGACTTCAGCTCACCTGACCTAGAGTTTTCCAGTAAGAGAGACAAGATTCTCTAAGTGTCTGCACACTGATCTATATTTCTAACGACATGTGATCAATTGTCTATTGCCACAGATCCCTATTTCTGCCAATTTTCTGGCCCTGTTGATTTTTGAAAATGAACACCTTTAACGTTTGAAGGTCATTATGACAACCTGGCCTGTGTCACGGACATCATTGGTCACAGGCTTTGTTCTCTGGACAGCAGACTCACATAGAATTTTGCACTGGTTGGAGATTATTCCTTTTTAAAAATTTTTGATGTTTATTTATTTACTTTGAGAGAGAGAGAGAGAGAGAGAGAGAGAGAGAGAGATGCAGGGTAGGGTCAGAGAGAGAGGGAGTTAGAGTGAATCCCAAGCAGGCAGCATACCATCAACGCAGAGCTGGAGACGGGGCTGAACCCACCAATGGTGAGATCAGGACCTGATTTGGAATCAGGAGTCGAATGCTTAGCGACCCGAGCCTCCCAGGCGTCCCGGCTGGGGGAATATTCTTCAGATGAACATTCCCGAGAGAGGAAGCAGGATTGGGCACAGGAGCTCTGATTTTGGCAAAAACTTAAACCAGCCCCAGGCACAGTTGACTGGAGTTGGGGCCCACGGGCCAGAGCCTTATCTCAGACATCCTCTCGTGCACAGAAGACCCAGTATGTCTATCTCAACAAATTGGTCTTTGGCTTCAGTGTATTCCCGGTTATTAGTATTTATTTTGTAAAGCAAATTCTAAAATGTATAGGGAATTCAGAGAACTGAAAAGAATCAACGCAATTTTGAAGAGGAAGAAAGAATGTGGGGAGAATTCTAATGCAACTATTAAAACTGATTTAAAGACTCAGGAATGAGGGTACTGTAGTTGTCACAAAGATATCTGAAGAGACCAGTGGAATAAAGCATAGTCCACAGGTTTATATCTCATGTGGCACTTAAATTGCGACCAGTGTGGCTCCTCAGACAACTAATAAGACAATGTTCTTCCTATTAGAGGCTGAGGGACAAGTGGGTCTTCATACCCAAAGAAATTAAGTCTAACCCCCTACTTTGTATCATATCAAACAATCCAGCTACATTGTAGATTTAAAGTAAGGGATAAAGCTTCATAAAAATAACAAGTAGTCATGTGTCATCGATTTGGAGTATGAAATGGCTTTCCAGATAAGACAAAGGGCATCACACATAATCACACATGATCATTTGGCTGCACTGAAATTATCACAGGTTTCAAAACTATCAGTAAGCTAAAGTACATAGAGGAGAGGGCGATTTGCAAATACTATAATTTAGGTATCCATTCCATGCTTTTCTTTATGTTTATTTATTTATTTTGAGAGAGAGCGAGTGAGCACTGGTAGCCAAATGAGGGACTGACAGAGAGAGACAGAGGGAGAGAGAGAATGCCCAGCAGTCTCCATGTCGCCAGTGCAGAGCCCTGAGACAGGGCTCAATCCCACAAATGGTGAAATTATGACCTGAGGAAAAATCAAGAGTCGGTCTCTATTGTTATTATCTCTGTAAAATACAGGAGCTGTGACCTAGGTTATGAGTGTATTAATGGATTTCACCCTAATGAAAAAATAAGCTAATATCTCATACCTGGAACTCAGAGCATGAATGAGAACATGGAGCTAATGGGACTTTCATAGCCTGTAAGGGTTTATTTTCTTACACTAGGAAAAAACATCTTCATTCATACACTTTGGGCCACTGAGTTAGAAAACATATATTCTAGTCATATACCAATCGGTGTATTGCTTAGAAACAAGATCATAAGGAAAATTTCTTATAAGTCAGGTTAGGTTCTATATTTACTATTGGACATCATGGGGGTTTAATGGAGTCCCATTAACCCATTTAACTCATGAGGTAATTGCATACACACATCAAAAACCTGTCCCCACATGTATGTATATTATATACATTTACACATGTATGCGTATGGACACATATTCATATGTGTAATTTTATTTATCAAATTTAGACTATCACTTAAGTCTGAGTGACATGTAAAAATTGTCATCATGATTATCTATGTAACCTTAGTTAGATGTTTCTACCATGGGATGCATTTTACCCTTGAATTCAAATATTTATTTTTTAAAAAATTTCTCTATGTGTTTAGATCTTCTTATGAATGTGTTCCCAGGCATTCATGTTTATGCCACTGGTTTCCATAAAGGCTGTCAATCTCTATGCAGAGATGTATAAAAGTGGCATTGGTCAGATTTTACACAGTATGTTAACAAATCAATCAAAAACTCAGTGGCTTCCAATACTGAGCATTTGTTTCTACACTCATGGATGTTGATGCTAACAGTGGTTTGGATGATGGACACAGGGCTGGGCGTGTGGTTATTCCGCAGCAGACGAATTGTTCTCCAGCCTAGGGATCATGTTCGATCTGGGGCTGCAGCCGAGGCTGTGGTGACCACCCATGGCACACCATTCTCATGACAAGGTGTTGGAAAGAACTGAATCCCCAAACAAGCAAATGGAAGTCTAACCATGGTCAACACAAATGCACATAATTTTGCTTTATTCTAGGTACTCATAACTCTTTGTTTCTAAAACTCATTATGCTATTTAATTTGTAAGGTATACGGTCATGCAACTTCCAAACTCTTACATGTTTCCGTGCTTACAATCTAAATAGAAGCCTGTGGGGTGCGTGTGAGGCTCAGTAGGGTAAGCTTCCGACTCTTGGTACCAGCTCAGATCGTGATCTTGCAGTCATGAGATTGAGTCCCACGTGAGTCCTCACACCAAGCAGGGAGCCTGCTTAAGGTTCCCTCTTTCTCTCTCTCTCTCTCTCTCTCTCTGCCCTTCCCCTGCTCATGTGCGCCTGCTCTCTCTCAAAAATAAAAACCCTAAAAATGAGATAAAAAGAGGTTTGAGATTTACATTTGTGTGAGTTAGAAAAAAAAATCAGATGTATTTTCAGCATGTGGTTTTAACTAGAAATTTCTTATTTGAATATAAAAAAAAAGACTGCTTTCACTGAAGTAAAAGTGCTGTAAAACAGAGCATCGTACACCTTCTGTGGGTCTCCTGGTGTCTTGTTAGAATGAAGGTCCCTGTAAGTAGGTGTCAGGTGGCACCTGCTGTTTGTAACAAGCTTCCCTGGATGTCAACGATGCTCTGGCTTCTGGAAAATCTTGAGCAATGAAATATTTTCATGTTAAGGAAAAACAATGTCTCAATCACATTTAGTTTTCTTATTAGCCAAGAAAGTCTTTCATTGTTTGTCAAATTACTCTTATCCAAGAGATGCAATTTCCTCTTTTTTCTGCTTACTTGGTTGCTTGATAAAATTTTCTTCTTATGAATTCAGAGCTGCTAATGGTAATGAGAAACATGTTCAAGTGAATTGGGTCCTTCCCCTCACTGGGAAATTTCTGAGAAATGTGGAAATAGTGACATCCAGGCTATCTGCTGTCAACCCAACGTCATCACGATCACCTCTGGAAGACATTTCCCAGCCCCAGACCCTTTCTTCCATGGTTCTCTAGGGGGTTGCTGCTGAGCGGCCCTACCTTAGATCAGGGGTCAGCAGAGGAGGACTGAGCACCATCCATCAGCACCTGCAGGCAGATGGGTGGACAAGGGGGGATCAGAGAATCACCGGGTGAGGGCGCTGCAGAGGCTGCAGCACCAGCAACCCCATCCCTGGACTTCCTAGATGGTCCTGGAGACCACAGAGTTAGGCATCCTCTATTTCCAGGGGCATATGTTCTCTGGCTTATGGGGGATCACGGAGGAAGCACCCATTTTTAGTATCTGCCTCCCTTATTGTTATCTACGCAGGCCTTTGAAAGAGTGAAGTTTGACATTACATCCCTATAGTAAGCAATTCCTGCTTAGAATATCTAGCATGGCTGCTCTTCTACTGTATGAACCCTGATGGATGCCATGACCCACATCTCCATCTTGATTGCATCACAAGAGGCTGTCATGTCTGTGCTGCTGAACTGAGGAGGGGGAAGGGGGGTCCTATGCCCTCCTCCCAAACCTCCCAGTGTCCTCCAGAGCAGGGCTGCCTCTGACAAACTCTCTGAGCAGATGCAGGCACAAGAGACTAGCAGGGGGAGTCCAGCCTCTCACTCCGCTTGCCTGGTGGTTTATGTTCAGGTCTGTAACACTGTGCGGGTAATTGTTACTTTGCTGGCAGAAGTAAGATGCTGAGTCTTCAGGCTCCAGGCTGCTGATGGTGAGGGTGATATCAGTCCCAGACCCACTGCCGCTGAACCGTGATGGCACTCCCGAGATGGACTGGGAAGCATATTTTACAAGGAGCTTTGGAGGCTGATTTGGTTTCTGCTGATACCAGTGTAAGTTGGTGCTGATGCTCTGACTGGCCCGGCAGGTGATGGTGACTTTTTCTTTTAGAGCCCCGGACTGGAAGGCTGGGGACTGAGTCAGCACAATCTCACCGCTGGAGGCTAAAATCACACGTGAAAATCATTAGCGGAGCCTAAGGCTATGGATCTAAAAGTCAATAGTATCTACTTAGGGAGGAGAAAGACTAGGATTTATTTTTAAAACTTTCAGACTGAATCAGTAAGCTGAATTCATTTGTGGAAGGATTCCCAGGTTGAAAGAAAATCAGTGACTGAAAATAGTCCCCCCACTTATCTCTCTGTCCCAATATTCTCACCTGGAACCCAGAGGAGCAGAAGCCCAAGGAGCTGTGATAGAGACACCATCTCGCTCTATTCGCCGGGTCTCCTTTGCTCGGGCCCCTTACCCAGAGAA
>NC_043703.1:128209783-128214022 GCF_006229205.1 Suricata suricatta
ATAGCCATAGTCTGGAGTGTGGGCAGCAGCAGAGAGGAGCCAGGAAGGAGAGTGTGATCACACAAAGCCCTCGTGCCCTTACAACCCTTGCAGCTGATCCAGTTCCACAGAGGTTAATTCACTTGAGTTAAGATGTTATTGCACCAAAGTCCTTCAAGATTCTTGACTTGAAATGTTATTGCACAAATGTCCTTCACGCTTTGGCACTCTTATAATAACAATAAGAAGAGGGTGTAAAGTTCCCAGGAATGTGGCACAACAATAACCATGAAAACAGAAGAGTTTTGTCTAGAAAAATCCTTCTCTTAGTTGTGGTTGTTTGTATAAAACTACTTGCATGTGAGAAATAAAGTGGCAATATGGGCACTGCTCATTTGTTCCTCCCATCCCCATCCTTTGACTCTCTCTCTTCTTTTCCTCATTCCCTTACCCTCACATCCTTGCTTCTGTGCACCCGTGCGCACACTACAATGGAGTGCTCTGAAGCAAGCTGTTTAGTTACTAGATACTCAAAGAGTGTGAATAGTCTTTGGCATAATGTGGCTGGAGAACTGGTCTGAAGGAAGGACATGTAGGTACTACAGGATAGAAGACATTAACAGCCTGGAAGGAGAAGACTTGAGTGATAAAGGAAGATAGATCAGAGACAAGAAATTACCCCATCTAAACCAAAGGAGAATCTAACCTTGAGAAAGAAAGAAAGAAAGAAAGAAAGAAAGAAAGAAAGAAAGAAAGAAAGAAAGAAAGAAAGGAAGGAAGGAAGGAAGGAAGGAAGGAAGGAAGATAGAAAGGAAGGAAGGAAGGAAGGAAGGAAGGAAGGAAGGAAGGAAGGAAGGAAGGAAGAAAGGAAGAAAAGAACAGAGTATTGGGGATAACGGACCAAACAGAAGGTATAACATCTGTGCTGTGCTATGCCAGCTTCTGCCTCCCTGTTCAGCCCTGTGTCTCCCTGAGCCATATGAGTTGCAGGTCTTCTGGCTGAACCGTGGAAGGATGTGCAAGGCTCAAAGGAAATTAAGGAGAGAAGTCTCTTCTACGTCTCTTGGGCAAGGACGTCATTCTGTGAAGACTGAAATGACTTCCCATGGATGCTTGTCTGCATTTTCCAAGATTTTTTGTATCACCTGGATCTGAGTTGTTCCCACGATAGATTTATATCACTGGCCTGCTCATGGCTTCAGCTGCGTCTGGTGGAGAAGGGACCAGAGTGCGCTCGTAGGCTGCTCTCTGGGGACGTGGCACATCAGCGTTCCCTGTGACCATTCCAGACACTGCTTCCCTGACCATCTCAAGTTATGATTACTGAGTAAATTCAGAAGGCTGCCCTTCACCCACCTTCTCTTCTCTCTTTTTGCCAGAGGCTATTAGAAGTAGGGAAATTGGAAATGGAAAAATAATATCTCACTGGATCTCAGCTGAAGACTTGCAAAAGCATTTAAGGTCACACAGTGAAGGGTGGGATTATGTGGGTTTTAGGGAAGCTGCATAGACCTCACAGGAGGGGCTCGAGGTGACTTCTTAGTTCCATCTCTGATGACGAGTCTTGGTTGTTGATGGTGAGGGTGGCTCCTGTCCAGACCGGCTGCCCCTGACCAGGCAGGCAGCATGTCCAGGGGGCAGCAGGAGTGAGGGAGAGCCCCGGGAGCTCTTCCTGGTTCCTCCTGAGTTCAGGCTACAACAGTGTTGATACACCAGCTGGCTGGCTCTGCACAGGATGGTGACCCTCTCCATTGGGACATAGGAAGGGATACAGGAGTTGTCCACATTGTTCCCACGGGCACCTAAGAGGAAAGCCACCATAAACATCCCCAAACTTTATTACCAAGCAGAGAGCTCATCAATCAGTTTGGTGCATGACTGGTCCAAGTTTCAATGTCCAAGGTTAATGAAAATAAACTGAGGAGGAAGCCTGAGTCCTCCTTCCTCACCAGAGTCAGGGCAGCTGGAAGGAAAGGAGCAAAGCTGGGGTCCCCAAGTCCCCGAGGTTCCTGCTGAAGCTGCTCCTGCTCAGAGAGGGGAGGGAAGTGCTCTGAGACACAGCCCCCACAGAGGGGAGGGGGCAAGGCCACGTGGGCAGAGAGCACAGCCACACAGAGGGTTTTCTCCCCCACCCGGCACAGGGGCCGCTCCTCCCAGGGGTCCCCATCACAGCAGAGAACCCATCCTGCCTTTGTGTCATAACTGCACAATATCACTCTTGTTCTCTCAGTATTTTAAGATCAGGACTATGTTTCTCTCCTTTATGTGGGGTCTGTCTGCCATCTAGTGGCTGGGCTGTGATATAGCAACTTTCAGGATTTTTTGATCTGGGGTCCTTGAGTCTGGGCTGTGAGACTCTTCAGTTACTCATGAAGTCAACACTCTGACATCCATCACTAGGCCGGAGTCTGTAGGGAACACACATGATTCTTTTCCGCAATAAACCTCTCACCTATAAAAAAATAAGGACTAATACCTAACCAGGTTTGTTTTAAAATGGATAAAATGTGTTTGTCATCCTTTAAGTGTATTTATATATACTTCCTCTCATAAATTTTTTCAAGACCAGACACTCTATCTACCTTCATGCCACTAAAAATAAATGTAATTCATTATTTATTTATTTATTTACAAGATTATTGAAATGGCACTTGATGGTCCTTGACTAAAACTCAGCACAGTTGGTTTCTAGCCCTGAGGTTTTGGTGTTTTTGTTTCAACTAAATAGCCACAGAGTAATCACATCACTGATGGAGACCAGGCAGGGGCCAGAGAAGGGGAATCAACTGAGGAAGGAGTCTCATGGAGGTGCATTCTGTGGAGTGTGTGTTGGGGACTGCCTCACTGTGGGCGGAGGGAAGGAAGATGGTGGCAGCCTCAGCCTCCTGGCTGGTGATGGTGGGTGGGAAATCCCTGTCCGACTAGCTGCTGCTGAAGCATCCCAGGACCCCAGGGTATAGCTCAGAAACATAGTAAATGAGTTGCTTAAGTTTTATTTTTTTGTTGTTGGAGCCAATTCAAACATGTTTTCCAACTTCCAAACTCATTCTACGAAGCCAGCATCACCTTGATACCCAAATCAGACAAAGATCCAGCAAAAAAAGAGAACTACAGACCAATATCCTTAATGAATACAGATGCAAAAATACTCAACAAGATACTAGCTAATCGAATTCAACAGTATATAAAAAGAATTATCCATCATGATCAAGTGGGATTCATTCCTGGGTTACAGGGCTGGTCCAATATCCGCAAATCCATCAATGTGTCCATCACATTAACAAAAGAAGAGAAAAAAAACCATATGATCCTGTCTATAGATGCAGAAAAAGCATTTGACAAAATACAGCACCCTTTCTTAATAAAAACCCTTGAGAAAGTCGGAATTGAAGGAACTTACCTAAAAATTATAAAAGGAGTTTACGAAAAGCCCACAGCCAATATTATCCTCAATGGGGAAAAACTGAGAGCTCTCCCCCAGAGATCAGGAACAAAACAGGGGTGTCTACTCTCACCACTGCTGTTTAACATAGTGCTGGAAGTCCTAGCATCAGCAATCAGACAACAGAAGGAAATAAAAGGCATCAGAATTGTCAAAGAAGAAGTCAAACTTTCACTTTTTGCAGATGACATGATACTCTACATGGAAAACCAAACTGACTCTACCAGAAGCCTTCTAGAACTGATTAATGAATTCAGTAAAGTTGCAGCATACAAAATCAATGTACAGAAATAAGTTGCATTCCTATACACCAAAAATGAAGCAGCCAAAAGAGAAATCAAGAAACTGATCCCATTCACGATTGCATGAAAAACTATCAAATACCTAGGAGTAAACCTAACTAAGGATGTAAAAGACCTATATGATGAAAACTATAGAAAACTTATGAAAGAGATTGAAGAAGACACCAAGAAATGGAAAAATATTCCCTGTTCATGGATAGGAAGAATAAACATTGTGAAAATGGCATTACTACCCAAAGCAATCTACACATGCAATGCAATCCCCATCAAAATTGCACCAACATTTTCTCAAAGCTAGAACAAACTATCCTCAAATTCATATGGAACCACAAAAGACCCCGAATAGCCAAAGTTATATTGAAAAAGAAAACCAAAACAGGAGGCATCACAATCCCAGACTTTAGCCTCTACTACAAAGCTGTCATCATCAAGACAGTATGGTATTGGCACAAAAACAGACACATAGACCAACGGAATAGAATAGAGAACCCAGAACTGGGCCCACAAATGTATGGC
>NC_043703.1:128214122-128220547 GCF_006229205.1 Suricata suricatta
GTGGAGGTTCCTCAAAAATCTATCCATACAACTTCCTTATGACCCAGCAATAGCCCTGCTAGGGATTTATCCAAGAGATACAGAAATGCTGATGCATAGGAGCACATGTACCCCAATGTTCATAGAAGCAATGACAACAATAGCCAAAACATGGGAAAAGCCTAAATGCCCATCACCTGATGAGTGGATCAAGAAGATGTGGTATATATACCCAATGGAGTACTACATGGCAATGAGAAAAAATGAAATATGGCCATTTGTAGGAAAGTGGATGGGCGTTGAGGGTGTCATGCTAAGCGGAATAAGTCAGGCAGAGAAGGACAGAAACCATATGTTTGCACTCGTAGGCCTAACAGGAAAACAGGAGAAACCTAATGGAGGAGCAGGGGGAGGGGAAGAGGGAAAGAGAGTTGGGGAGAGAGAGGGACGCAAAACTTGAGAGATGATTGAATGCTGAAAATGAACTGAGATTTGAAGGGGAAGGGGGAGGGGGGAAAATGAGGTGGTGGTGATGTGGAGGGCATGTATGGGGAAGAGCACTGGGTGTTGTATGTAAACCAAATTGACAATAAACTATTTAAAAAAAAGAAGATGTGGCTTATCTATACAATGAAATACTACATGGCAATGAGAAAGAATGACATCTGGCCATTCATGGCAACGTGGATGGATCTTGAGGGTCTTATGTTAAGTGAAATAGGTCAGGCAGAGAAGGACAGATACCATATATTTTCACTCATATGTGATACAGGAGAATTTTTTTTTAACAAGGTATTTTTTTTTCTTTTCTTTATTTTTCTTTCTTTTTTTGAAATTTTATTTTATTATTTTTTTACTTTATAAAGTTTCATATATTTTTTAACATATGCAATTAGGAGAATCTTAACAGAGGACCATGGGGAAGAGCAAGGGGAAGAATAGATAAAGAGAGGGAGGGAGGCAAGCCATAAGAGACTCTTTAATACTGAGAACAAACCTAGGATTGACAGGGATGGGGGAGAGGGGAAAAGAGGTGATGGGGATGGAGGAGGGCACGTGATGGGATGAGCACTGGGTGTTATGTGGAAACCAGCTTGACAATAAACAACAACAACAACAAAAAGAAATAAAAAAAAAGAAATAAGAGTACAATAGCCCGTGTCCCACATTATACTAGTTGGCATTTTATTTACCTTTTTGTGTGGTTTTCCTCATTGATCTTTCATATAGTGCTAGCCAATGCAGTCCTGTTTGCCCTTGAGAAGTGCAGTCCTCCTAATGAATCCTTCTCGTGAACTAATTCAAAGTGAAAAGTAACTGAAAACAAAAAACATGAGGAAAAAATCAAAAGGAGAAATATAAGGCAATCTTATATATCTGAAGATGAGTTTGAGGAATTATTCATTACAGACGTCAGATCACGAATCACATTATATAAATCAGTGTGTCAACTATACGTAAAAAATAGAATCATATTATACATTATTGTATGCAAAACCTGAAAAGTGGAAATAGGTCTGGAAATTGTTCATCTATCGTGTTTCCTTTACGGTACATCCATTTTGAAAAGGTTTCTTTTACAAAGTATTCCTTTGAATGCTTCAATTTCAAAGAATATTACTATTACCTATGAAACTTACCATGAGGAATTAAAAGTCTCCTTTTCTGTTTGATTTCTGGTCTCATAATTTCTTGCCAGAGAATATCCAGAAAATGTAAAATCTTATACAAATTCTTTCTTGATCTAGAAAATGCTTTGAAATTTTGCTATACTCTCTGTTGACCACAGGAAGAGGGTTGCTAATTCTAAACAGGCATTTTTGTCTCCTGTGTGTCTACAAACTCTATTGTACCCTGGACATAAAACTGAGCCCATTAATGCTGGTCACTGATCATTGCCCAGAAATACTAACCACTTCCTGAGTTCTAGGTGGGAAAAAGGACTCTAGGTGGCTCAAATTTAAATTTTTTTTTTAAATTATTTATTTAGAGAAAGAAAGAGAGAGTGTGAGCAGGGGAGGGGCAGAGAGAGAGGGAGAATCTCAAGCAGTCGCTGTGCCTTCAGCACATATCTCCATGAGGGGCTCCAACCCCCAAATCTGCAAGATCATGACATGGCTGGAAATTAAAAGTCTGATGCTCAAGTGACAGAGCCACCCAGGCTCCGCTAGGTATCCCTAATCTTGATGACTGTCCCAAGAACGTGCCAGGACTTACCCAGGTGGTTTTTATTGCAGTTTGGTTTATGTGCCACAGGCTGTTGACTGGGCTCCATGAATCTGGAAGCCAAGGTGTGATCTGTGTTCCGTGGTAAGATGCCTTGTTGGTGTCACTGTGTAAGTCCATGATCCTGGGACCCCAGTGTGTGGGGTGGGCAGTGCAATGTTGGTAAACATCCTCTCAAGTTTGATCTATGAATTTTATCCATCCAAACAGCTCAAACTCCTGCTTTGGTCAAGAGGAGAGACAGGTGGAAGCCTGTGTCCAGACTGAGCCCCAATGGAATGTATTTCTGATGAAAGGAAAGCTTTCCTGTATGAGAACTGAGACAGACCATTCAGCAGAGGGAGCATCCCCAACTTGAGGGCTGCTGAGTAGATTCTTGGGACCTAAGATTGAAACCTGTGATTGATTCTTCTTTCCTGCACTAGAGCAACCCATCCCCAGGTGGCCATGTCAGATGATGCTGTGGGCTCAGCTTGAGGGAAGAATTTCTCTCCTCGCGGTCACAGAATTTAATTCCTGTGTTCTCCTGCCTCACCTGTCACCGAGATGCAGCCAGATGGTGTTTGGAACAGGCCTGTTGAAAAGAAAATTGAAGCCTGTGGTTCCATATCTGTCTACCTCCTGGTGATGTGCCCAAGAACTTCTTTGTTGCATGATGAAATCAGGTTGGATGAGAAATTCCAATGAGAAGAAATGTGTCTTCCCGACATCACTTTCTTTTACTTGTTAGACATCACTCCCGGAGGCCTTGAAGTCGCCTCATCGTTTTAAGGATTAGAAACAAACAGCACTGAATTGGGCTCAGCAGTGTGGGTGGGGGAATGACCACAGAAAACTGGGGAGCAGGACCTGGCTCTGACCTTAAGAACACAAATACCATTTCCCTGAAGACAGAAGTGATGCCATCCATGCAGGTAGGAAACACATCCTTGGGAGATCCTCTGTCCTCTACATCTCTCCCTCTGTATAGGGCATCCACCCAAGCCAGACTCTGGCCCTCCTCCTCTTAACAATGGGAGAAACCTATGTGCATGCCCTGGACTTTACCAGGAATCCAGTCTGGGTTTGGCTTGTGACCCTCAGAACTGTGTGCATGCAGGGGTGAAGGCTGGGTCTGGGGGTGTGGCCCTGGATGGCCTGCGCAGCTCTTCCGTTACACACTCTGGCTCTGATGCTCATTTCCTAGAAGTCTGGGGTTTCCCTGCCTGAAGCAGTTAAACTCCTAGGCTTTCTCAGCTGTTTACGACCTCTGAAGGGAAGCAACTTTATTTGTGGGACTCTAACTTCTAAGCAAATCTTTTTGTTTTGTTCATGTATCTTCTTTTCTTGATTCCACACACAAGTGAAGTCATATGGTATTTTTCTTTGTCTGACTTATTTCTCTTCGCACAAGGCCCTCTAAGTTCATTCATGTGTCATATACGCCTAGATTTTATTCTTTTTGTGGCTGAGTAATATTCCTTTGTATATCCACCACATCTTCCTCGTCCTTTCATCCATGGATTGACACTTAGGTTGCTTCCATATCGTGGCTGTTGTAAATAATGCTGTGGTAAACATAGGGATGCATAATATTTTTTCAACTTACTGTTTTTGAGAATGTTAAACCTTATAGGAATTCTTTCTTGGTTACAAAAAGGCTTTGAATTTTCCTTTTCTACTTATATACAGAAACCATAATATTCCTGATTCTAAAAAAGAATCCCTTTCTCCTGCCTGGTAACAAACCATGCTGTGGTCAGGTGAATGAAACTGACCATGAGGTCACACAAATGATAAGTAAAAGGGTGCAAGGCATCCACATGGAGAACAGAGCAGTTCTGTGAGTCTCTCTACACTTGACCATCAGCAGCTGAATGAGGAAGCACTTACACATGTGGATTTTATTGTATATTTGTCTCTGTCATCAGATGTCAGTTTGTGTTCAATAAAACAGGAAGCCAGTGTGTGATGTGGGTAAGAAGACAGTCTTGGTGAAACTGTCTCAATTGTTTTTATAGAATCAGAATTTTGAATGGAAAATGTGATAGTCTTATGTGTGGGCCTATAGACTTTGTCAGCTCAAATATTCCAAACCCATGCTGTTTGGGCCACCGTGAGAGACACCCAAGAGCCTGTCCGCTGACTGGCCCAAATGGAACTTCTCTCTGATTTAAAGGGAGACTTTCTATCTGCATGAGTCCTGAGGTCAAGCCATGCAGCTGCATGACCTTCCCCAATGGCAGGTCCCTGGACTGGATTCCTGAGCTCTAAGGCACCTGTGACTGGTGTTGGCCCTCTTTCCTAAATAACTGCCCTCACTAGAGGAGAACATAGGAAGTTAAACTTGGGTCCAACAATATATGAAAAGAGAAAGGAGATATGGTTTCAAACCGAAAGAAAACAGTATATCAAGTTGGTGGGGTGTGAGCTGCCTGTTGACTCCATTGGTTCTGACTCCTGATTTCAACCCAGATCATGATCCCTTGGTCATAGGATCAAGCTTGCATCAGACTCTGAGCTGGGCATGGAGTCTGCTTTAGATTCTTTCTCTCTCTCTCTCTCTCTCTCACCTTCTGTCCCCCTCCCCTGTTTGTGAGTGCTCTCTCTCTAAAAAAAAACAAAATTAAAAAATTATCATTGAAATAAACCCAAAAATGGTGGTTTGCAAGAAGTAGTGACTTTGTCACAGTGAATTTATAGCATTAAATGTGTAGATTATTTGTAAAAGTCACACATCAGTCACCTCTCACAATATCATATGTGCTCTGAAATGACAAAGGACCCATTGTACACATAGAATCCAAAATTTTCCTGATTGCTCTAGGTTCATCTCACTTGACACCTGCTTGACTAGAATGTTCCTTCAAACATGTCAATGGAGTGGTAACATAAGTACAAGAAGGAGACATAGGAAAGTGGGGAAATATCAATTTCTAATATTCCCAGATCGTATCTTCTTCAAAATAGACCCATGTATTTATCTAGTGATCTGCAAACCTGCCCCAGTTGTCTGCCTGTCACACTGACTGAATTGACAACGGGAGGCCAGGCAGGGACACTTGGGGTGAGTTATCAGCCACCTGTGCCTTTTCTCATGGCGGCCTGCTCCCAGAGCCCTCAGGCCCTCCAGCCCCTGCAGCTTCCCCCACAAGGACCTGCCATTTCTGGGGCCGAGCTGTGTGATGTCTGAGCTGCAGCCGAGGCCCTCGGGCCCCAGAGCCCGCAGCTGCCACCTGGTCCCCTGGGTTCTCTAGTGTCTTCCTCCAGAGAGTCAGATCTGCTGGGCCTGCTCCACAGACCAATGTGTGGGCAGAGGGGCCAGGACAGGATGGAGGTTTGTGTTCGGGGCTGAACCACTGTGGGAGGAGCATGTGTACCTTGCATGCAGTAATAAACTCCAATGTCCTCAGCCTCCACCCTGCTGATTGTCAGGGTGAAATCTGTCCCTGACCCGCTGCCACTGAACCTGTCTGGGACCCCAGAGTCCCGGTTGGAAACCCAATAGATGAGTAGCCGTGGAGACTGGCCTGGCTTGTGCAGGAACCAATACAAATAGGTGTATCCATCACTGTGCAGGAGGCTCTGACTGGCCCTGCAGGAGATGGAGGCTGGCTGTCCCAGGGTGACGGCCAGGGATGCTGGGGTCTGCGTCATCAAGACATCCCCACTGGATCCTAAGGGAAGGAGAGAAATGCAAGACTACATACACCCATGGTAAGTCACTTTGAAATTTTTATTTTAGTAATTATGTGAGGATAAATCATTTTTTGATAATATTCCCAAATATCCATTTCAAGGAGGTGCTAAGATTTGCAAACACATAGGGACATCCACTCTCATCTACCATCCCCACTTTCTTCTATGTCATCAGCTTTCCTATAACATAGATCTTTGTTCCCTCTGAAGGATCCTTACTGTCACAGAGCTTCACATCAGATACCCCTTCCCAGAGTGTAGTGTGAGGTCTGGAAAACTTGGACAAATGGGCATGGAGTGCAGTGGTGCCCCCAGAGCTCTCCCCCCCCACCCCGTTCTCCTCTCTCACCACCTCCCGCCCTCACCTGGGATCCAGAGCACCAGCAGCCCCAGCAGCTGAGCAGGGAACCTCATTGTGAGGAGTTTCTGTGATGAGTCCTGGTCACTGACACAGGATCAGAGCTGATCTTTTATGTCAGCTGCAAAGGTTTTATCTGAGACTCTGTACCTTAGCCCTCCCTGAGGGAACAACATGCAAATCT
>NC_043703.1:128220647-128234440 GCF_006229205.1 Suricata suricatta
CTGGTGGGCACAGCAGCCTGGGGGGAGGGGGGGGAGGGGTGCTCCCATGGGAGCAAAGTAATATAACATGTCTGTGTGTGAAGGGAAACTAAGACATAAAGGCTATGCTGCCTAAAGAGTAAGGCTCACACTGGGGCTCCTGGGAGGTCTAAATGCCTGAGCCACCCAGGCGCCACAAAGAGAAATGGAATTCTAAGCAAACTTGAAGTCTGGTCATTTGGGGTTCTTATTCTCAGACATAGGGTACTGGTAATTTTTGATCACTTTTATATATTTCAGGATAGAGCTAATAAGTGACCATGCTGTAGATACTGGGAGCCCACATAGTCAATGCAGGCACTGGAATTACAACCAGAAAATGTAGGAAAAATAGAAGGGGACTTGTGGAATTCTTTCATAAGCACTTACACTCTTTTCTGACTTTGAGTTGTTTATATTTCGATGCCATAATGTACTTGGAAATCACTTAGACTTACTTAAAACTTCACAAATAAAAGTGAGTTCCTATTGGCTCTTGCGGTGGCTTCCCCTGATGTTGTCACCCACATAACCATCGCCTACTTAGCAAAACTGAACATTAGCACGAGCACTGCGCTGGGAACTAACGTCAAAGCCATGTGAGGACCTCACTGGTTTTCCACTACTGCAGGGGGTCCCCGGTCTCAGTGCCGTGGAGAACAAGGGGCCATTCCTTCAGGGACCACACTGCTGAGATTCAGGGGGAAGAGTCTTGTGGAGTCATCTGAGAGCCACCTCAGCCATGTTGTCATGAGCCCTGAGTCTCCAATATAGGGATTCAGGGGCTTGAGACCCTATACTGAGGACCTTCCTGACCTCCTCTGAGGGCCCCCCACCATTTACACCTCCCCCATCTTGGATCCTCTCTGAGAGGGATCCAGGGATGCCTGATCCCTGGAGGAGACAGCTGCTCAGTGGACCAGAACAGCCGACCTCAAATGAAAGGGTCCTGTTTAGGGCCATCATGTTGTGAAGGGTCCCCATGCTCATTCTGTGACCAGACAGGTGTGTGATGTCTCCACACTCCATGCTGCTGACTGTGCATGTGACATCCTTCCCTGACCCACTGCCACTGATGTGGGCTGGGCCCCCCGAGCCCTGTGTCACCCTACATGTCAGCAGTTATGGAGATTGGTGTGGCGCCTGCTGGAACCCGGGAAGGAAGGTGTGTCCAGTGCCATGGATGGGACTGAGACTGGCCTTTTAGGAGATGGAGACACCCCCTCCCACAGCCACAGACAAGAGGGATGAAGCCTGATCAGCACAGCTGCCCATGGAAACCTGGGAAAAGAAAGAAACTTACTGTGGAAATGCAAATAGAAAAATATAGTTCTGAAATAAAGAAATGATGTACAGGGAGCCTCTGGGTGGCTCAGTCTGTTAAGTGTCCAATTCTTGCTTTCTGCTCAGGTCATGAATCTCATGGTTTCATGTGTTCAAATCCCAAGTCAGTTTCTGCATTGTCAACTTGCAGCTTGTTTCTGATTTTCTATCCCCCTCCCTCTCTCTCCCCATCCCTTCCTTTTCTCTCCCCTTCTGTCTGTCTGTCTGTCTCTCTCTCAATAAATAAATAATCATTTTTAAAATTTTTGAGTCTCGGGGCGCCTGGGTGGATCAGTCAGTTAAGTGTCTTGATCTAAGTTTCAGGTCCAGGCATGACCTCGCGGTTCACGATTTCAAGCCCTACACTGGGCTCTGTGCTGAAGGTGCAGAACGTACTTGGGATTCGCTCTCTCCCTCTCTCTCTACCCCTTCCCATCTTGTGCTTTCTCTCTGTCTCTCAATAAACAAATAACATTAAGAAACGTGATTCTGATCCACAAGTCTCCAAAGCCATGACCACTGGCCTGGGAGAACCGGGGTTTGCACGTTGTCCTGCGTGCAGGAAGGGGGAACCGGATCTGTGTCCTCTTGAGGGCTTCTTATAATAGTTTAGGGCTCTCTGTTATAGCTCTCAATCTTGTCACCCCATGCATTACACATATTGCATCTTAGTACCTAATATCTGCAAATTGAGGGGTCTGTTTCTGCTACCTGGATTCTCTCTCCCTGATTTTGTTGGCCTAGAATTGTTGACTGAAACCCATATTGTGTTTTGTATGCATAATATTTTTGTTTATTTTCACACCTATCTGCTTTGAAACAGGTTAGTGGCGATTTTCGGCTCTGGAATGATTGTTAACAACCAGAAGGAAATTACATTTGACTCTGGCAGCATGAGAATCTTGGATGTCACGGTCATTCAATCAAGGATCATGAATATGAGTCTGGGCTGTAGCATGGGTGGTACATTGCTTGCTGTGCCCGGTTCTTCTCTCCGCCTGGGGTGCCGTCCAACTAGATTTCCATCTGAAGTCCTTGGAGTTTGTCAAAATCGCTGCTTTTTTCTTAGTCCTTGAAAATTAATATAAAAATTTGTTTACAATTTTTGAAATTTATTTGGAGAGAGAGAGAGAAAGAGAGACAGCACAAGTGGATGAGGGGCAGATAGAAGAAGAGACTCTATTCCAAGCAGTCACTGCAACATCAACTCAGAGCCCATTGTAGGGGTCGACTCCCAGACTGTGAGATCATGACCTGAGCAAAAATCAAGAGTCAGACATGTAGCCACCTGGGCCCCTTAGCTGCCCTGACATTGATTCTTATCTACGACGATGTGAGGTTGCTGAACACTGTGCTCAGCTCAAAGAACTCTCAGCCCTTCCTTGATGTCAGATTCTTGCTGCAGAAAGAAAAGTGGGGATCAACTCTATGAGCTTTCCTTCTCTCCGTATCTCCTTCACTATTAATGTTTTAGGGATTTTCCGTGGAGGGGGGAAAGGACCCTTTTTCAATGAATAAGAATTTTTGGAGGCTGACGTACTCCACCTACCAGGAGAAATGGAGAGGGTGTTTATGATCCCTACAAGGACCCCTGAGAGGGCAGGATGAGCACAAGCAGGTCCAGACTGGTTTCCACGGGACAGAATATTGAGTGTTTCTAATGTCCAGAAAGGAAGAGGGTGTATAGATCGTGCTTGAGCCAGAGATTGATGAAGTGTGAACCTTCCACCTTCTACACAGACGTGGGCAGGAGAGGATGACAGAATTGACATGTTCAAAATACAGAGATGTTCAATCCTCAGACATATATGGACTGACGTTTTCATAGGATTTGTAGGGTTTTTGGAACAATATTCCAGAACTTTGAGTGTATTTTGTTATTTTTCCTAAATATTGGATGCTTTTGAGGCACTTATGAGGTAAATCATGTGCTTTCTAAGATTAATTTCTAAGTATTTATTTCAGTTACATAGAAATCAAACTGACTTTTGCATGTTGACTTTGATTCAAGGATACCCCTATTTCTCCAATTATTTCTGGTAGCTTCTTTGTAAATTATTTTGAATTTTATCTGGATCCAGTCTTTCCAGCTGTGAATTATGATAGTTGCCACGCTCCCCTGCTGGTCTCTGTTTGTTGTAGATGTGGTGTCCTCTCACACCAGCCTGGACCACAGGAGGCATCCATTCATATGCATCTGATCCAATACCTTTTGTAGTGAAATTGGTTTTGAACTTGGGGATGCAGCAAAATCTGAAGAACATCCAAGATTTCGAGTTCAAATCTTGTCATGGATGTGCTCTTCAGAACCTCAGAACTTCCAAGCAGAATAGACATACTAAGCTGAGCAACCACCACCGCAGCTGCTTATGAAAAAGAACCAAGTACAGCAAAATAAACTCTGAAGGTCTTACAGAGGTTTTTGTCTCTTGTTACATCACCGTGGACACCCGCTAGTATACTGCTGACAGTGGTAAGGTGCAACATCATCAGGCTCTAGGCGGCTGAAGGTGAGGGTGAAATGTGTCCCAGATCCACTGCCGCTGAACTGCGAGGGGACCCAAGTTTGTAACGTGGATGCATCATAGATCAGAAGCTTAGGAGCTTTCCCTGGTTTCTGTTGATACCAGGCTAACCACGTGTTCACGTTCTGACTTGCCAGGCAAGTGATGGTGACTGCCTCCTGGAGATGCAGACAGCAAGGGTGGAGACTGGATCATCTGGATGTCACAGCTGGCTCCTGAGCTTGGACACAGGGAATCACCTATTCACAGTCTGAATCATATGATAAGAGGACATTGCTGGAGGGCCAGGCAGTTCTGAGTACACGGGCTGAGTACATTCCCAGTGTTCCCCTCCTTACTTGGGAGCCAGAGCAGCAGGAGGCCCAGGAGCTGAGTCCGGGGCCTTCATGTCCATGCTGTGTCCTGACTGGGCCTGAGTCCTGGACAAGTTGTGACCAGCCTATCAATCAGTGTTCAGGGGAGTGGGCAGTGCTTCAGTAATATGGAAATCAGCAGAGGAGGAGACAGGCTGCCACAGATTTAGGGCTGGCTAATCTCAATAGCACAACCCAGGTGCACATCTGCCAGGTGCCCAAGTCTGTCAAGGTGGAACAGATGGGCCTGCAGAGAACACTTTCCAAAGGAAACATGTTGCAAAGGAAAACTTTGCTCCTTTCCTTGTACCCTCATAGGGCTTCCATTCCCAGGGGATCCAGCTACCCATGTGGAAGTAGGTATATTTTGGGCACCCCTCAATCAAGAAGGGGACAGCCATTTGTTGTCTCTGCAGTAGACTCTAGTCTGGGTACACCTCTGCTGTTCTTGTCCACCATGCTACTGTCAGCATCTCCGTCTGTGGCTCACAATGTCCTCACTCAGTGTCCTGCTACCTGACCAACAATCTTGTGTCAGCAGAAGATGTAGGGAATGTTGCTCATTGAAATGTGACTTCAGGTGGGCCAGAGGAGAAGCTGGCCATGTTTTGGCAGGTGTAGCCCCGGCCCAGATGAAAGATGATCGAGGCTTGCACAGGTCAGGCAGTGGGGGTGGTAAGAGGTGGTCAGATTAGGGATACATCTGAGGCTTCAGATTATTTATTATGTGACTGTCTACCATCAGATGCTAGGGCCTCTCAGAGGATATTGCCAAAGAACCAGCTGCGCTGAATTCCACTGGGAGGGCACACCACCCACTGCCCTTCTATGAATCAGACTTTTTATTAGAATCCTGGCTTACTGCCTGAGTGACCTTGGACACATTTCATAACCTCTCTCTTCTTCATAGTCTTCAATAGGAAGATGCAAAGAATACATTTCATATCAAGACAGCACAGTTTATGGCACATAATGAGCATTATATACACATTTTAGCCATTTTTCTGTTAGTTGTTGTTAAATTTGTAATTGAAGACAGTAATGGTAGGTCAGAAGATCAGTGACATGTGTTCCTTTCCTTGAGAATGGAGTTGATTTCCTTAGAAGTGTAGAGTCTATTTCTTGATTTCTAGAATCAAAGTGCATCTTGGGACATGCTGTGTCAAAAGCATGTGGTGAAAGTGGCCCAGAGAAGTTCTGGGTTCTGGGCTTCAAGAGGACTTTCACCTTCCAGCATTCACCTTAGATGCAAGAAAGCTCATCTAGCCTCATGGCCGCTGAGAGGCCACGTGGAGCACGGAGACAGCCAGCCAGCATCCAGTACCAACAACAGGACATGTGAGTAGGCCATCCACTGAGAGAGAATGCAGTGGGCCTTCCTGTGGGGAGGAGTATTTTGTCATTGACATTGTTCACAATTTCCAGTGGATGGTGATAACAAAACTAGCATTGCTATTAATGTATGAATTTCTACAGTCCATTGACTCCTCAGAGCCTTCACGTAGGGTTGGAAGTCTAGCCACGCCTGCCCTTGTGTGTGAATAAGAGGAGACTCATGGCTCTGCAGGCAACAACTAGCATCGCCTGGTTGATATGGGGAGAAACCAGTTTGGGGATTTCGGGCCAGCAGGCCTTCTAGCTGCCACAGCTGCACAGGTGAGCCCCAGGAAATTAGCAGAGAGAACACCCAGCCAACCCCCAGAATCATGGGAAATAAGGAACTGTTATTCTTGTAAACCTTTACGTTTTGAGGTGCTCTGTTCTGCTGGAATAGAAAAGAGGACAGTAATCAGTAAATCCATCAAAGGCATCGTCCCAGATCACTTATATGCTCTGTCCACTTCCACCTGGTCCTCTAAGTAGGACTGGCTTCAGGGTGAGGAGGTACCTCTCCAACCTGCCCCCGCCTCACCAGGTCAGGAGACAGAGACTCTGGGAGTGTGGAATCTCAAGTACAGACCCATCACACCTCACGCCGTGGCCTCCTGCCAGAAGCTGGTGTATTAGTTCAAGAACAGACATCACTCAGATGGTATTTCTGCTTGGGGACCTGTCACTGTGGGAGGCAGGCTGACCTGCTGCTGGCAGGAATCCACCCTGATGTCCTCTGTCTCCACTCCACAGATGGTGAGGGTGGAGTCAGACCTGGGTCCACTTCCCCAAAACCTGGACGAGAACTGGCATCCCAGGGCGGATGCCCCAAGGATGAGCAGCCAGGAAGACTCGCCCGGTCTCTGTGGGAACCAGGCCATGGAGGGACCTACCTCCACGTGCTTCCACGGGTGATGGAGACGAAGCTGTCCTGAGATGCCGCCAGGGTCTCTGGGGACTGAGTCAGGCCGTTCCGTCCTCTCCAGTCTGCAAAGACACCCCATCCAGGCACTATGATGTATTACTTCCATTAAAGGCTCCAGGAAACCTGGTCCCTCGGAAGAGAGATGTCAGGCTTTAACGTGGCACAAACTAGAAACCAAGTGTCCCTGGGCCTTCCCACCATTGCTGTGTCAAGAATTCATGTAGTTGCTGATGTTCCTCTGGCCCAGGACAAGTTATGAAAGGTGACCCACCAGGGCACAGCCCCACCCCGAGAGGCTGATGGATGAGTCCCTCCCTTGTAGCCAAGTTCACAGACAAGAGCTCCCCATGACCTGGTCACAGCCTCCTGTGTGACTCCCAGCCAGAGGAGGTCTCCCTGCCCAGCTCTCACTGCTAGTCCCGGCCACCAGGCCCTGGGTCCCAGTGGGTGGGTCTGTCCTCATGTGGCCGCTTCCAAGTGTTTATAGTTTACTTTTTGGTTTTCAAAACTACCACTTATCAATAAAGGACTCTCAGGTGTAGTCAGAACAGCAGGTTAACTAGGGCCCAGGTGGGTGAGGGAAGGTGGCTGCCCTCTGACTTTTTTCAAAATTGGTACACTAATTCCAGAGCTTTCGTTAAATTCATTTGACCTATAATATCCAAGGAACTCCTAAGAAGTAAAATAAGGTAGAAAACCAAAATTATTACAAACCTGCCTAATACTGTGTAGTGCAGGCAAGGTACAAAGATAGACAAACAAACTGAAAAGAAGGTCCTGGAAATGACCCTCATGTACACCATCCCTTGATTTTGAACAAAGGCAATAAGGTGCATTATTGGATTTTTCTTTTTAAATAAATTATATATATATATATATATATATATATATATATATATATGGAAAGAAAACCCTTGACTCAACTCACATCAAGCAAAAGCATGAGTTAGTGGAGGATCATATTTCTACAGGTAAGCGTTAAGGTAATTATGGTTCAAGAAGAAAATGTAGGAGGGTATTTTTGGTCTCTAAAGGTGGAAAAGATGCTTTAATATATCTTAATTTTCTAAATGCTTTTACTTATTTTTGAGACACACAAAGAGAGAGAGAGAGGGATTTTTTTCTATGCGGTCTTTAACAATCTCTTCTCATACAGTCTTTCTCATCATGGAGGACAGGTTCTTTCAGGCCTTCCAGGTTCTTGTTCCCTCTGGGTGAAAACCTGAGTCTCTCCCAGACCTGAATGAGTCACAGTCCTGGCCATGAAGGTAGAGTTCAAAAGGAGATTTTTATGTGAGAAGAGCAAGAATTGGAGACAGTGTTTTAGCATCTTGGGGTAACCGTTTCCTAGGATTGATGTTTCCCTGTGATTTCCCCCAAAGATGCCACAGCTCAGGGCCAGCAGGTTACCCTCCTGTGGGGCAGTCAAGTAGGACATCCACCTGAATCTCTTTCGCTGTCAGGGATGAGAGTCAGGATGAATTAGTTCATGAAAGATGGAACTTATTTTAAATTCATTCACGAAAGTAGTCACTGTCCTTTGTTAAACAAAACAAAATAAAGAAACCAGTTTGGAGCAATGGAAAAGTAGAGTGTGTGGCTCTAGGTAATCTTGTGTAACAACCCAAAGTCAGACTGCCCTGTCACAAAACACAAACAAATGAACTCAGTTCCCCTGGAGCTTCTGAAAGACAGCTTGGCAAGATTATCTTCTGGACAATCCTCCCAAATCAGAATTTTTAACAAGGTGGGAAATATAATGATGTAAAAATGATACAGGCTTTTCACTGTTGAATTCTTTGATAAGAATCTGTCTAGCCAGTGACACATGATGGTAAGAAGGCAGGAGTACAATAAAGGTCTCCTGTTTTACGACTAACAATTTCATTACCTTTTTTCTTTCATTACCTTTTGGAACTTCTGTGTTTCTTAGACATTGATTTATGATGCTACCTAATTCAATTCTGGGTCTTCCTTCAGCAAATATCGGGCTCCTAATTAACCATCCTGGAGTAAGAATTCAAAAGCATATATGAAGTTGAACAAAAAAAAAATGGTGATGTCCAGCTCTGTGAAGACCAGAGGAAAGGGCAAAAGAAATGTATGTTTCTGGTAATGAATATAATGGAATGAAAGGACCAGGGAATAATTTTAAATTAGTTTTTTCTGCACAGTTATAGAAAATCTCTGCCCACATACACGCTTTCTTGTCATGTATTTTGTGCAGCTGTAGCCATGAGTTCCCAGTTTAAAAGGAGGTTCTGTTTGTTAGAAAAAGAGAAACAGGATTCACTCCTTTCAAGGTTCAGTGTATCCTGTACAATTCCACAACTTTCATCAAAGATGCTGCTAGGGACCTGGGTGCTGGGTCAGAGCAGGTCAACAGCATTAATTTCAAACTTCTTGCCCCCACAGCTCCAACACTGGAGAATGTTGCCCTTTTAACCCCAAATTTGAGGTGCTTTGTTACAGCAGGCATAAACACTAATCACCCAAATTGGAAGCTTAGATTGTGAGCAAAAGTAACAGTGAGAAACATGTGTTTTCCTGTGTTACAAATCAATGTCTGAAAAGGCTACTCTTACAAAGTATTCTTAACGATGCCTCAGTTTCAGGGAGTTTTGTTATTTTCTGCAAAATTAATGTAAAATCTTTAAGAGTCCTGATTCTGGCTGTTGTTTTATCACATAATGGGTCACCCTGAAATACACATTTAACATCTTATAGAATTGGTCAAACAGGCATCACATTGTTCCTATTCTCCCTGAAGACAGAAAGTGTGAGCCTCTTAATTCTAACAGACCATCCTGTGCCCTGGACAACAAATCTGCCCAGTAGCCAAGTCGGTCATTGCAGCCTGGACACAAATGGTCACATCTGTTGAAGGAACATGTGGGGTCTGTGTGGGGAACAGAGCAGCTCTCTGTGTCTCTATACTTGGCCATCATCAGCTGAATGAGAACAAAACTGATACAGTTGGGTTTTGTTGTAGTTTGGAGTGTGTTGTCAGAGGGTATTAGTTGGGTTTCAATGAAACTGGAAGCCAGGGTGGAGTGAGCGTGATGTGGGAAGGCAGTCTTGCAGGTGGGACTTCTGAGTCTGTGTCCTGTCACAGGTGGGGAGCAAGAGACTCTCACACTTTCTGGGCATGACTTCTGTACCCTTTGTGGGTCCAAGCAGTCCAAACCCACGATGTTTTGTGGAAGCTTAGAGACACACAAAGGCGTCTTCCCTCCACGGACAGAAATGGAGGTACATCCTGATTAAAGATCCAGTGATGTCATTGTCAGCACCTGAGATCAACCCAGCCATTGAGGAGCACGCCAACCATAGGTGAACTGAAGGGGAACTGAGGTCCCTGGGATTAAATATGTTCATCTCTTTAGAACAACAGCAATGTTTTACCCATGAGAGGATGACTCCCGGTGCACAGGGAGGTCAGGGAGGCTCATGCCTGTGTTGAATCCTGCAAGCATATAGGTTCTCTCATAGCACTGAG
The DNA here is from genome assembly GCF_006229205.1 of Suricata suricatta. Classification (NCBI taxonomy): domain Eukaryota; kingdom Metazoa; phylum Chordata; class Mammalia; order Carnivora; family Herpestidae; genus Suricata; species Suricata suricatta. Next base: position 128,230,662 of record NC_043703.1, read on the forward strand.
AGACCCAGATATGTTTACATACCTGACTTTTCTGAATTCTCAAGACTTTACATTTCATCAGCTTATTTTGAATCTTTATCCAAGTATTCGACTTTGTTTTGTTTCCTTGCCTTTGAAATCAATTTAAATCCTACAGAGGTGCAAACTCATCTATTAGGTGGGAGAATCGTGTTCTGGAGATGAAGGCATTTTGTCTGTCGGTGTTAAACTCTGCTGTGTGACTAACCAGACAAAGAAAGACAGTAATTCTATTGCACCTGAGTACTCTCTGCCTGATAAGTTTTCGCCTCCTCTAGGACCCTGCCCTAGGCTCGGGATTGCCTAAGGGGAGTCCCTGCTCTAAAGGTGTCCTAGAGCCACAGCTGGTCTGCACATCTAACAATTGCTGACACCACATGTTGGCTTTCTCAGAGAGCCTGGTTTGCTTGTGACATAGCCATTCTAGTCTTTTAAATTTAAGTTGAAGCTGCCTGTGAACAAATATTTGAGACTTGGAAGAGAGCGGTTGAATTTAGTCTTCCAGGGGAAACAGAGAATAATAATCTTTGAATTCTTTTTTTATTGAGAAAAGCTAGTCTACTTACAGAGAAATGGAAACTATAAGCTGCAAATCTCAAATTTACTGTTTCTGCAATATTCAGCTATTTCAAGAATCTACGAAATGCCTATACAAATTTGAAGAAGACAATATTAGACTCTCTAGAACTGGCAAGATGAGATTAAATCACTGACGCTGATTTTTTAAAATGACCTGAAATTCCCTTTGACCCCCTCTTCATATTCCAGTTATTAACACCAATTCAAAGTGCAGACCAAGAAAGAGGGAAGAGCTGAATGAAACATTCAGTGACCGTTCTGTGCCTTAAAAGAAAAATACAGACCCCGTCTGTATCAGTAACTGAAAGTGGTGACTGTGTGTCCTGTGGCAGCACCAGATGCCCGCCAGTGACCATCACATCCATGTGGCCTTTTGTAGGCAGGATCGCAGGGGACCGCGAAGTTCAAGTGCTGTTTGCAGCTTCACCAGCCTTCATTTTGTAGTGCCTCCACAAATCTGCATATAGACTCTTCCAAAGCACCTTCTCGGCCAGGCACAGAATAAGGATGAGAAAGAAAATAAACAAAATAATGTAAAAGTAGAAAGAATGAATTCGGAGTGCCTGGTGCAGTCACATGTTGGAATTATGAGATTTCAGAAATACTACAGGTTGTAGTTGGCCTGGCTTGGCCAAAATAAGAGACACACAGAAGCCTGTGTCCTGACTGAGTCCCAGTGCAAGTTCTTTCTGATGCAAGGGGAGCTTTCCTGCAGGAGACCTGAGACCAGCCCTCCAGCAGAGGGGGCATTTCCAGCTCAGGCATGTTGAACTGACTCATGGGACCTGGGTGAAAAGGGTTACCTTTTCTAAGTAACTGTAAAGTGTCATCCACTAGAGGGCAAATGCATAGATAAACACTCTGGTCACCTACAGCTATAAAGGTGAGACTTTGTAGGACAAAACATAAAATGGATATATTTCTAATTTCATTACTGTATTAGTTTGGTTCATAGTACAAAATCTTTTGGCAAATTTTCAGTTGCAATTAGCAGAAACTTCAAATTGCGCTGTATTAAATAGCAAAGGGAATCTGGGTACTTACATTAATGAGAAATCCTGAGTGGAAGGCTTAAGGCAGGATTTAATCCTGTCACTTATTGATGTCACTGAGATCCAGTTTCTTCCTACCATTCCATTTTGACATCCATTGCGCTAGTTCCATATTAAGGGAAGCTTTGGTATGGGTGCCGACAGATCCTGGTGTCGTGTGCTCCTTGTACATATAGTATTCATTCCTCACACCTTATCAGGAATTCTGAGATTCTTTCCAGATGGTCAACCTTCAGTAATGGCCATTCGTGACCAATTTCTACAGACCCTTGTAGTCAGGAGGAGAACTTTATGAACAGAGAATCTACTGACCTGCATTTCATCCTGGAATTAGGTTGGAATCAGCATTACCCACACCAGGACTACCAAATAGTAACAGAGAGCCTTGAGTGGAAAAACTCGATTGTTTGGAGGAAAAATATACATACCCACTCTTCCACCTGTACCCGAAGCTCTGAGTTAAGGTTTAGAGGAGGAACCGGTGAGTGCTTCAAGGGAGAAGTCACTATAATCTGAGGCAAATGAAGAAACAATGCTCACCTCTTCTATGCAGATAAAGATCATTTTTCAGGAAGAAAATGGAAAGAGATAAAATGAAAGATGATTCCCTTCACTAGAAATGAGTAGTAACCCTACAAAAGCGCTCTGACGGAACTGGGTCCTGTTCATTTTTATACAGAGTTAACGTATTGATTTTTGTCATTGATCTGTGTCCTTTATAGTTTCAGGCTGCAGGGAAATTATGAATGAAAACTACTGTCTGTGACCAAGAGATGATTTGGATACTTGACTGTATACGAGACTACAGCTGACTTTATTTTTCCAGAACAAATCTGGTGTTCTGCACGGACTCGTTCTCTCCTCCTCTGGCTCTGTTCATGCTGGAGGATGAGGTTACACTACATGGACTTGGACGTCCACTGCCCCACTCACCCAAGTGAGGACACTGCTCCAGCACAGGGACCTCCTAAGATGGGAGTGGCAGCAGCAGAGATGGCGTCTGTTTCTCTGTTAGCTCTCCCTCCCTCTGAAAGGAGAGCGCTAGGAGCTCAGAGGTTCTGTTGGATGTGTTTTAAGTACTCAGTGCCCCGGAGAGTTCCTGATGCTGTTCTTTGCATCATTCTGGAAGGATGTGGAGTCTGAATAAATGAGGAACTGCCCTGCAGAGCTGGGAGCTGAAGCTCTTTCACCTACCACCCTCTCCCCCAGGAGTGGTGACCCCAAGGCTCACTCAGTGAAGTGGGTTGGGGAGGATCTGAGATGCTGTTTCAGACACTGGTTGAACTCAGGAGTGACAATGGTGATTCAGAAATACGTGGTGACACACTTACTGAGAGTATTTGTGCAGAGGGAACTCTGAGAGATCTGCTTTGGACAAACTAAGGGTCCTCTCAGCTGCCCAAGAACAACTTCAAATACGTATTTAAAATTCAGAAGAGAGCCAGAGAGAGAGACATAAATGTAGACACTGTGTATTCATTCTATCCAACAACTTAGGCTATTCCATGTCCTAACATCACATTTTTATTGTTTCAATTAGGTTCTGAAATTATATACTCATAAACATACATTTTTGTACAAAATGATATTAATGTTTTTTGTTGACTCCAGCTGATTTGAAATAGAACAGATGGTACTAATGAGAATTTATTTACACTTGTGTATTATGCTGGACAGTACTGCGAATCATAGTTGGAGGTGACTTCTGGGTCTCTTACATACAATCGCATTCCCTGGGGTCGTGATACTTTGTCTCTTTCTTTCCCTCTCTGCTTCACAAGTCAGCCACCAGACACTTTCATACTCTGATGTTTTGCATAGGCTCCTGGGGCCTTAGGCTGGTGGCTCAGAGCCCTATTAATAGGGTCCTGGGGACGGGCCTGGGTGCATCAGATGGGTGACCAGCAGCAAGATGGTACCACAGCCCAACACGCTCCTCTTCCTGGTGCTCTGCATGTCAGGTGAGAGGCCCAGAGGAGAAATTTCTTTATAAAATTGGCCAATGAGTCTACCATGTGGTATGGATAAAACATTTCATTGTAACAGTCTGATTTCCTATGAAAAATAAGAAAACATACATTTTTTAATACATATTTTACTATATTAGTGAGGCTGTGCATTTCAGTCCCT
>NC_043703.1:128234540-128235559 GCF_006229205.1 Suricata suricatta
CGCTCCTCTTCCTGGTGCTCTGCATGTCAGGTGAGAGGCCCAGAGGAGAAATTTCTTTATAAAATTGGCCAATGAGTCTACCATGTGGTATGGATAAAACATTTCATTGTAACAGTCTGATTTCCTATGAAAAATAAGAAAACATACATTTTTTAATACATATTTTACTATATTAGTGAGGCTGTGCATTTCAGTCCCTGTTGTTTGTGATTGCAGGTGTGTCTGGGGACATCGTCATGACCCAGTCTCCAAGCTCCGTGGCTAGGTCTATAGGAGAGAGCGTCACCATCAACTGCAAGTCCAGCCAGAGTCTTCTGTACAGCTCTAACCAGAAGAACTACTTAAGCTGGTACCAGCAGAAAGCTGGGCAGCGTCCTAAGCTGCTCATCTACTACGCATCCACCCGGGCATCTGGAGTTCCCGAGCGATTCAGCGGCAGTGGGTCTAGGACAGATTTCACCCTCACCATCAGCAACCTCCAGGCTGAAGATGTGGCGACTTATTACTGTCAGCAGACTTATAGCTCTCCTCCCACAGTGCTGCAGCCTCGTACACAAACCTCCTCCCCAGGGCCGTGGGTCAGGGGGGCTGTGCTATGCCAGCTGCTTCCTCCCTGCTCAGAACAGTTTCTCCCTAAGTCGTATGAGTTGCAGGCCCTTGGCTGAACCGTGGAAGTATTGCAAGGCTCAAAGGAAGGTGATGAGGAGTAGCCTCTTCTATGTCTCTTGGGCAAGGAAGTCAGTCTGTGAAGACCGTAATGACTTCCCACAGATGCATGTCTGCATTTTCCAAGATTTTTTGTATCACCTGGATCTTAGTTGTTCCCACGATAGATTTATATCACTGACCTGCTCACAGCCTCAGCTGCATCTGGTGGAGAAGGGACGAGAGTGCGCTCGCAGTGGGCTGCTCTCCGGGGACGAGGCACGTCAGCGTTCCCGTGACCATCCCAGCACCTGCGTCACTGCCCACTTCAAGAAATCATTACTCAGGAAGTTCAGAAGACTGACTTCACTCCA
>NC_043703.1:128235659-128256420 GCF_006229205.1 Suricata suricatta
GTTCCCACGATAGATTTATATCACTGACCTGCTCACAGCCTCAGCTGCATCTGGTGGAGAAGGGACGAGAGTGCGCTCGCAGTGGGCTGCTCTCCGGGGACGAGGCACGTCAGCGTTCCCGTGACCATCCCAGCACCTGCGTCACTGCCCACTTCAAGAAATCATTACTCAGGAAGTTCAGAAGACTGACTTCACTCCATTTCTCTTCTGGCCAGAGGCTACTAGAACATGGGAAACTGGAATTGGAAAAATAAGATCTCACTGGATCTCAGCTGAAGACGTGCAAAGCACTGAAGGTCCCAAGATAAGGGGCGTGATTGTGTAAGTTTTAGAGAAGCTGCAGGGACCACACAGGGAGTGACATCATAACTCCATCTTTGACACCAAGTCTGGATTTAGGTCCAGGGTCACTAGGATGTGTCTACATTTCCTGCGTGTGCGGTGTGAAATACTTGCATTTTTTTTTGGACTCTTTGGAATTTATCTCCCCTCTGGCACCTGGTCTCTGGTATGGAGACTTTCCCACCCTCACTACACTGACCTCCACCCATGCATGAGTGTGGGAGGAGGATCGGATGCTTACTGAGCATATAGACAGGCTTCATTCTTGAACATCTCAGTTGCTTTGTCTTCCGGCTTCTCCCTCTTCTCTGGATTTGTGGCAGGCTAACGCCATAAGGTACTAACTACAGAGAAGCAGTGTACACAGTTATTGTTGTATTTCTGAGATGCTCAGTAGGACTTAAATAAAGACTCAAAATGTATTTGATGGTCAGTGGACAGAGTGTGTTTCTCTCCTATGGTTTGGACAGAAAGTTTCATATCAGCCACGTTCCCATCATGAGGAGTCCATGCTGTGTCCTTACTGGGACTGAGTCCTGCACAGGGTGTGACCATCCTACCAATCAGTGTTCAGAGAAGTGATATGCAAATCAGCAATATGCAAATCAGCAGAGGAGGGCACAGGTCTCCACAGCTGCAAGGCTAGCTAATCTCAGTTCCACAACACAGGCGCCTGTGTGCCAGGTGCCCAAGCCTCACCCGGGCAGAACAGATGGGCCTGCAGAGAACACATTTCTCCATGGGGACCATGGGCTAAAATTAATCTACTGTCCTTTGAGTTAAGGGTTGTGTTCTCTTCAATGCTCGTAGCATGCTTTCCTTGCTGCTTCTCCATCTAACATAGGTTCTATGGAGAATGACACATTTCAAGAAAAAAGCTCTCTGCATCTGGTACTCTGGGATATTATGAGGCCAGACAATCATTCTCTTTGATCTGTTCTGATGTGCTTGGTAATGTAAGTTGTCAGCACAAAGGCAGAGCCCTGGGAGTTTCTGCTTTATATGTGACTATGTACTGACTGATATACACATGTGAGGAATCTACTGGGTTTGTAGAAAACTAGTGAACTTGGAGGAAAAAAATGAACAGAGCATCAGTGACCTGTGTGACCACTTCAAGCAGTCTATTGGGTGTATAAATGGAGTTTGAAGATGAGAATGTGGAGAGGGGATTACAACATTAATTTAACGACATTGGCTAAATTTTTTTCAATTATAAGACATCATTCCTAAGGCTTGCATAATAAAAATCCAGAGTCAGTGAATTCTTTGTTCGTATCGTTTTGAGTGGTGTGAGTTCTTCATGTATTTTGGACATTAACCCCTTGTTGGATAGGTCATTTGCAAATCTGTGTTTCCATTCATTGGGTACCTTTTTGTTTGCTTGATGGTGCTCATTGCTTTTTATGCTGGCTTGGATTCAATTGCATATTTTGCTCTTTCTCCCCATGCCTGAGGAGACATATTAATAAATATGTTGTTAGGGGCAATGTCCAAGAGATATTACCTATGTTTTCTTTTATGAGGTTTATGGTTTGTGGTTTCACGTTTAGGACTCTAATTCATCTTGAGTTTATTTTTGAGGGTGCTACAAGAAAGTGTTCAGTTTCATTGTTTTACATGTGGTTGTCCTCTTTTCCCAGGATCATAAAAATAATTCGTATATTTGTTTCATGGTTGGTTGGTTGGTTTTGGGATGCTGAGTGGTTAAGAGAGAGGGAGAGACAGAATCTTAAGCAGGCTCCATGCCCAGCTTGGAGCACAACATGGGGCTCGATCCCACCACTGTGAGATCATGACTTGAGCTGAAATCAAGAGTCAGATGCTTAACTGACTCTGATAATCAGTTTTGAAGAGATTGTATTCCCCCCATTGGATATGCTTGCCTCTTTTGTCATAGATTAAATTCCATGGCTACATAGAGAAGCCCAAGACAAATCACATGATTGACCCCCCAGCTCCCTCATGGTTCTGGTTGTGGTTGTAAATAAGTTTCTAGTAGTTGCTTGAACTGGGGAATATTGAAAAATTATTTCTAAATTAAAGACACAAATCTGATAACTAAAAGATAGAGTCAACCCTAGGCAGTCCTCTTTGAATTCTGAAGGCAACATGTCCATTTTTGAATGAGTATCTCTAACTCATTTCTTGATTCACTAGTAAAGTTGCCAGTGCCGATGAGTCCCTGAGTAGAAGACTCTGCACCAAATTCATCATGCACTGACCTCATAGTTCAGTAAGCCAGTAATGCTCAGTGTGCCCGTGGCAGATAAGGACGGTGCTTGCAGGCTCCAGAAAACTCAGATAGAACCACAATATAAATCTCCTGGGTAATGGAACAAGAATGTTACGGTCTCTTCTGAAGATGGCCAAACTCTTTCCAGACAATGGCCCTGACTTTTTATTAAGCCCTGAAAGAGACTACTTGCAGTCTTTAGGATACAAAGAAGCCATGTTATCTGCATTGTCCTTTAAATACAGTAGTATCGCATCCACCCAGATATAACTATATAAAGCACAACAGCTTTCTATCATCAGGTAGCAGTGGGAATACAGGCTAGTCTTGTTTAAGTCCCCAAGGCACACATGGTATTCATAGGGACGTTTTTCCACCTTTCTTGACACCTGTGCTTACTGAATTCCTACTTTTCCCATATTTCATACCTACAGCTTATGTGAATTCTCTCTATACACTGAAGAGCACAAAAATAATTCAGACTTAAGTTGTGCAGGATATGCTGTCAGCCCTCCAAAGTAGATTTTTAGCTTTCACAACCACTTTAACTATAGTAGGGGAATGAACATGTGGGAGGAAATTCATGTAGTGGGCAGAGTTGTGCTTTCAAATTCACATTACCTCTCAGAGAGAACCTGAATCAAAGATCTACACTCATTCAAGGGCAGTGATTAACAGTAAGGTCAAATGGTCAGAAATTTGGATAAAATGACATGGGCACTTGGTGACAACAAGCACAAATGTAGAGTTTTATGATTGGATCTGTTGACCTGGCACTTAGAGTCACTTAGAGTAAGAGTCTTTGTGTCCTGTGCAAATGGTCTTGACAATACACACCATGTGCAGGGAGCTCCTAGTCATCAGGCAGATGGCATGACCAACTCTGGGGATGCAGTTAGCCTCTTTCCCAGACACCCTAGTGCTTCTGCATTGGGCTCAGGCATCACATGGCTATGATGGGGAGGATGGAGGTGATGCATGGGCTCCAAATACAGACTTCTGATAAACGAGACCTACATGGCATTTTCCCACCAGGCAACTGCACAACAGTCCAAAGGAAAAAATAGATCCTCTCCCTGAAGCCTGATAGGGCTTCAGTGCCCAGGGGATCCAGCTACCCATGTGGAAGTAGCTATATTTTATGCACCCCCTCTATCAAGAAGGGGACATCTGCATGTGGCCTCTACAGTAGACTCTAAGTCTGGCTACTGTTTGCTGTTCTAGTCTACAATGCTACTGTCAGCACTTCTGTCTATACCTCACAAGTCCTTATTTGGCGTCAGGCTACCTGACCAACAGACTTTGTCAGCAAGAGATGTGAGGGAACGTTGCTGACGTGAGAAGAGACAGCAGGTGCACTAGGGGAGAAGCTGGCCATGTTTGTGGTGGCTGCAGCCCTGCCCCAGATGAAAGGTGATGGGGGCTTGCACCCGGTTAGGCTGTGGGAGTGATGAGAGGTGGTCAGATTAGAAAAAATCTGAGGCTTTAGATAATTTATTATAGGATTATTAACTGGTCTACCACCAGATGTGAGGGCCTGTCCAAGAATTTTGCCAAGTAGCCAGCTGTGCAGAAGTCCTCTGGGCCGTCACACCACCCACTGCCCTGCAATGAATCAGATTTTCTGATTAGAATCCTGGCTACTGTCTGAATGACCTGGGACATATTTCATAACCTCTCTCTGCCTCATAATCTTCAACCAGAGGATTGCAAATAAAACATCTCATATCAAGACTTAACTCAGTTTCTGGCACATAATAAGCATTAAATACACATCGCTGCCATTCTTCCCTTTGTTGTGTTAAACTTGTAATGGAAAACAGGACTGGTAGTTCAGATGATCACTGCCAGGTCTTCTACCCATTGAGAGTGTAGTTGATTTCCTTAGGAGTATAGAGCCTATTTCTTAATTTCTAGAATCAAAGTGCATCTTGGGATGTGCTCTGTTAAACAGCATGTGGTGAAAAGGCCCTGGGCGAGTTCTGGAGTTTGGGCTCCAAGAGGCCTTGCAGCTTTCACCTTGCACCTTAGAAAGGAGAAAGCTGAACAGCCTCCTGGCTGAAGAGCCTGGAGGCACCTGCCAGCAGCCAGTACCAATAACCAGACATGTGGGGAGGCCCTCAAGAGAGTGGGTATGCTGTTAGGAATGTGAATGGAGTGGCCTTTTCTTGTGGGGAGGAGTATTTTGTGATTGACATTGTTCAGGATTGTCAGTGGACGGTGATAATAAAAGTAGCATTGCTATTAATTTATGAATTTCTACAGTCAATTCCCTCACTAGAGCCTGTACTTGGCGGTGGAGGTCTAGCCACACCTGCCCCTGGGTGTGAGTAAGAGGAGACTCAAGGCTCCCCAGGCAACAACAGGCATCACCTGTTCGATATAGGGAGAGACCAGTTTGGGTGTTTCAGGCCAGCTGGTCTTCCCACTGCCCACAGCTGCATGAGTGAGCCCCAGAAAACCAGCAGAAAGAACACCCAGCCAACCCCCAGAATCATAGGAAATGATGAACTGTTTTTCTTGTAAGCCTTTACATTTTGGGGTGTTCTGTTCTGCTGGAATAGATAACAGAACAGTAATCAGTAAATCAATTTGAAGCATCGTCCTGGATCGCTGCTTGGCTCTGTCCACTTCCACCTTCTCCTCTCCGTAGGTCTGGCTTCAGAGTGAGGCAGTAAGTCTCCAACCTGCCCCGCCTCACCAGGTCAGGAGACAAGGCTCTGTGAGCATGGAATCTCCAGCACAGACACGAGACATGTCCACGCCGTGGCCTCCTGCAGGAAGCAGATGTCTGGGTTCAAGATCCAGTATCCACGACCCAGAGGGTACTTTTGTTTGGGGACCTGTCACTGTGGGAGGCCAGCTGACCTGCTGTTGGCAGGAATCCACCCGGATGTCCTCAGCCCCCACTCGGCAGATGGTGAAGGAGGATCAGAGCCAGAGCCACATCCCCAGAACCTGGTCAAATTGGAGAGACCCACGGGGAAGCCCCAAGGGTGAGAGGCCAGGGAGGCTTGTCAGGTCTCTGTGGGAACCGGGACATGGAGGGTCCTACCTCCATGTGCTTCCACAGTGATGGAGATGAAACTGTTCTGAACTCCACCAGAGTCTCTTGTACTGAGTCAGGACGTTCCACCCTCCGCAGTCTGGAAAGACACCCCATCCAGGCACCACTGTGTATTACTTCTGTCAATGGCTCCAGGAAACCTGCTTCCTCAGAAGAGCGATGTCAGGCTTAAATGTGGCACAAGCTAGAAATCAAGTGCCCCTGGGCCTTCCCACCTTTGCTGTGTCCAAGAATCCATGTAGTGGTTGATGTGTCCTCAGCCACAGGACTAGTAATGAAGGGTGACCCCACAGAGCACGGCCCGCCTCCAGAAGCCAAAGGACAAGTCCATCTCTTGTAGCCAAGCTCACAGACAAAACCTCTCCATGGCCTGGTGACAGACTTACCTGTGACTCCCAGCCAGGTGAGGTCTCTCTGCCCAGCCCTCACTGCCCCTCACTGCCGCCAGGCCCTGGGTGTCAGCTGCCGGGTCTGTCCCCATGTGCAAACTCCTCAGTATAGTTTACTTTTTAGTTTCCAGAATCACCACTTACAAACAGAGGATTCTGGGTGGAGTCAGAACCGCATGTTAACAAGGGCCCGGATGTGTGAGGGAAGGAGGCTGCCCTCTGAATGTGCAGATGGATGGTCTATGCAGGGTGTTAGGGGAACTGGGGGAGGGGAATTCATGCAGGAGCTGCACAAATACCCTTCAGTTCCACTCGGGGACCAAGAGAGATACACAGGAGGTGCCGGGATGCTGAAGCTGGGAGCCAGTGGCAGGAGAAGGGGGGGATGTGATGTCAGAGCTGTGGGCCCCTCCCTTGTCTCCAGACAATGTCCCAGACCCTCAGCAGCCACAGGGCAGGGGGGACAGCTGGGTGAGGTTTGTGCCCCAAGCAGTGACAAGAGGACATGGCCTGTGCTTCTGACAGCATATTGGTTGTTGATGGCGAGGGTTACTTCTGTCCAGACTGGCTTCCCCTGAGCAGGTAGGCATCATGCCAGGGGACAGGTGATTGAGGAGCCTCAGGAGGTCTTTCTGGTTCCTGCTGAGTTCAGGCTACAGCAGTGTTGATATGCTAGCTGTGGCTTTGTAGGGGATGGTGACCCTCTCTCCTGGGACATAGGAAGGGACACAGGAGATGTTCACACAGTGTTCCCACTGGCTTTTCCCAAAGGAAAAGTGAACATGGACATTCCCAAACATTAATACCAAGCAGAGAGCTCATCAACTCATTTGGTGCATTACTGGTACAAGTTTCAATGTCCAAGGTTAATGCAAACAAACTGAGGAGGAAGCCTGAGTCCTCCTTCCTCACCAGAGTCAGGGCAGCAGGAAGGAAAGGAGCAAAGCTGGAGTGCCCATGTCCCTGAGGTTCCTGCTGAAGCTGGTCCTGCTCAGAGAAGGGAGGGAAGTGCTCTGAGACACAGCCCCCACAGAGGGGAGGGGGCAAGTCCACGTGGGCAGAGAGCACAGCCACACAGAGGGTTTTCTTTCCCACCTGGCACAGGGGCCACTCCTTCCAGGGGTCCCCATCACACCTGACACAACACATTCAGTCTTTGGAGCTCCTGGGTGATAACTGGACAATATCACTCTTGCTCTCTCAGTATTTTAAGATCAGGACTCTGTTTCTTTGGTTTATTGTGGGGTCTGTCTGCCATCTAATGGCTCTGCTGTGATATAGCAACTTTCAGGATTTTTAATGTATGTTCTTTCAGTCTGGGCTGTGACACTCTTCACTGTTATGAAGTTGACACTCTGACATCCATTACTAGGTCAGAGTCTGTAGGGAACACAAGATGATTTTTCTCCTCAGTAAACCTTTCTCCCAGTAAAAAACAAAAGACTAATATGGGACTGGTTGGTTTAAAATGGATAAAATGTGTTTGTCATCCTTCAAGTGTGAGTTACATGTGCCTCATCTCGTGACTTCTTTCAAGACAAGACACTTTTTCTACCTTTATGCAACTGAAAATAAATGTAAGACATTATTTTTTTATTTCCAAGATTATTGAAATGGCACTGAATTGTCCTTGACTAAGGCTCAGCACAGCTGGTTTCTAGCCTTGGGGTTTTGGTGTTTGGTTTTGGTATCAACTAAATAGCCACAGAGTAATCACGTCACTGATGGAGCCCAGGCAGGCAGGGACCAGAGCAGAGGAAGCAACTGAGGGCGGAGTCTCAAGGAGGTGTGTTCTGTGGGGTGTGTGTTGGGGACTGCATCCCTGTGGGCGGAGGGAAGGAAGATGGCTGCAGCCTCAGCCTCCTGGCTGGTGATGGTGCGTCGGAAATCCCTGTCCGACTTATTGCCATTGCACCATCGCGGGAGCCCTGACTGTAGGTGGGAAACATGGTAAGTGAGGTGCTTATGTTTTCTCCTTTTCTGTTGGAACCAGTTCAAGTAGATTTTCCCATCAGTGTCCTTGACACTCTCATTGGCCTTGTGGGTAATGATGATTCCTTATCCAGGAGCTCCAGACAGGGACTGGGGACTCAGTCACACATACTGTCTCCCCAAATACCTGAGGTTACAAAGGAATAAAGAAAAAAGAAAAGAAAATGAATGCAGTTGTATCTCCCTCTGCATTTTGTCTTAGTAACATAAGAAATTGCAAAATGTGTTCCATTATACTACTTTACATAAGGTACCAAACTGTGTACATCTGTCTTTAAAAATCCGAAAAAACCCCTAGAACTATTTGAGTACAGGCTTTGGATTCAATGTCAATCTCTCCAATATCTAGGGGTGCCTGGGTGGCTCCGTCAGTTAAGAGTCCCACCTTTGAATCATCTCTGGTTTGATTTCACAGTTCATAGGAACCAGCCCCACGTGGGGTTCTGCACTGACAGCATGGAGCCCGCTTGGGAGTCCCTCTCTCCGTCTCTCTTTGTCCCTTGCCCATTCAGTTTCTCTCCCTTTTCTCTCTCTCCTTTTCTCTTTCAAAATAAATAAATAAAAACATATATGATATCTAGAGCGGGCTAGAAGAGATTTTGCTATAGAGAGACATTTTCTATGTGAATAAAGTTAAGGACTCAATATTATTAAGTTTCAATTTTTCCAAAATTGATTTAAATATTCAAAGTAATCTATTAAACTTCCCAAAGAACATTTTTCAAAATTGAAAAAAAAATGATAAGCTAATTAAGTGAAATTTATATAATCAAAACTATCCAAGGAACTCCTAAGTAAAATAAAGTCAAAAAAGTAATAATATGAGGTTTTACAACTTATGATAAAGCTGCCTAGTACACTGTAGAGTACGCAAGGTATAAAGATAGACAAATAGAAAAAAACAAGAATTGCTGGAAATGCCCCACGTGTACACCATCTCTTGATATCTAACAAAGGCAGGAATGTGGACTATTGGTCATTTTTCCTTTTTAATCAGTTATAAAAATGGAAATAAAAACCTTGACCATCTCACATTTTATGAAAGCATGAATTAGTGGAAGATCATATTTCTACATGTAAGCATTAACATAATTATGCTTTATGAAGAAAGCGTAGGATGGTATCTTTGGTCTCTAAAGGGGGAAAAGATGTTTTAATATATATTTTAATGTTTTTAATGTTTTCAATTATTTTTGAGACACAGATGCTGGGGCGGTGTGTGGAGCAGAAAGAGGGAGACACACAATCTGGAGCAGGTCCAGGCTCTGAGCTGTCAGCACAGAGCCAGACGTGAGGCTCAAACTCATGTACATAGAAATTATGACTTGAACTGAAATCAGATGTTACACTGACTGAGTCACACAGGTGACACAGAAATGGGCAGCAAATATATTTTAAACAACATGTTCATATAATATACACAGAAACATACAATATTGGGAGGAAAATATTCAATGAATTAGACTTCATTAAAATTAAGACTTTCATTTCAAATAATCATTATCAATGTAAATAAACGTGCAATAAAGCATGAGTGGATACTCCAATATGACAAAATGTTTATTTCTGAATGACTAAGAACTCCCAATAAGAGAAGAGGTAAGCTATATACAATTATGTTTAAACATGCAAATTATATATTATATCATTACGATGATATGTAAACATATATTATATATCATCTAAACAAGCAAAACAAGCATTTACCAGAAAAAGACATCCAAATGACTAGTAAAAATTAAACATGAAAAATTTCTCAACATTTTCTTCATCAAGGAAATGTACATTTTTACGACAATACCATTTCAGGATCTATCAATATGGAGATAATAAAAAGTCTGATGTAAGAAGGATTATAAAAGATTTAGACCAACTGGAATGTGTCGTAGGCGATGAAGTGTAAATATGTTCACTGTCTTGGGAAACCGTGGGGCAGTGCTTCCCGAGGCCAAACATTCGCCAGCCTGGGAGGCCGATTTCTATTCCTAACAAGACCCCAGCATAAACCAATGCTTAAGCCCACAGAGACATCACAAGACCGGTTCTGCCATTCTAAGGCTGTGGCACCTGATTGGACCTCAGCACATGTTCCTTGGTAGGGGAGGGTAAAGTCCTCGTCCTCATGGTGTGGGGCCCTCAGCTGCACCTAGTCCAACGTTTTCCACTTATACACCCTTGGACGACCTGTTGGGGGCTCCCCAGATGAGCAACACTTTTGGGCAGTTGAAATCCCCAGACAGACAAGTTTTTGTTCAAAGTTTAATCACTGTGGGAGGAGATTGTAGAGCTTGCTGGCAGTAATAAACTCCAACATCCTCAGCCTCCACCCTGCTGATTGTCAGGGTGAAATCTGTCCCTGACCCACTTCCACTGAACCTGTCGGGGACCCCAGAGACCAGGGTGGAAGCCCAGTAAATCAGGAGTCGTGGAGACTGGCCTGGCTTCTGCTGGTACCAACTTAAATAGTTTGTTCTGCTGTACAGCAGGCTCTGACTGGCCCTGCAGGAGATGGAGGCCGCTGTCCAAGAGTGACAGGCAGGGACAGGGGGTTCTGCGTCATCACAATATCCCCACTGGATCCTAAAATAATGAGAGAGAAGTTCAAGGATACATACAGACCTAGAAGCCATTTTCCTGATTTTCCTTTTGTTAATTATTTCAGGTTAATCATTTTGAAAAACAAAATGACCCATATCATAATTTAAAAATAATAATTACAAGGCACAGAAGTGATTCGTTCTTTTTCAAAGCCTTCATCAGACACCAGTCATTGCTCATTTTATGTTGTTCCTAAATTTCATAAGCAAATGATCAAATTCTCTTTTCTGGACCATGAACACGAGTGGTCAGAGTACACATGGGGGGCAGTGGGGTGGCTCTCACGCACCCTTCCCTCCCCATTCTCCTCTCCCATCCCCTCTGCACTCACCTGGGATCCAGAGCATGAAGAGCCCCAGGAGCTGAGCAGGGAACTTCATTTTGAGAAGCTGAACTGATGAGCTCTCCTAAGTCAAGGCCAGTTTAAGGGGCATCTTTTATCTCAGCCTTGCAAGGGAAGATCCTCCCTAAGGGACAATATGCAAATCTCCTGTGGCTGCAGCTGAGTGGAAAGAGCCAACAAAGGCTAAAGGCTTTATCATGTGCACAAATTCACATAAAGCATGTTGTGGGGTTGGATAAATAAAGATACAATTCTTGCTGCCTACAGAACTGTGAAGTGAGATCTGATTGTTGAAATTCAGGTCTGCAGAGATGACACAGGGCACTGGCCTTGACACTCTAAGAAGCAGAGAGACACCGGTTGTGTAGAGATGTGTGTCTAGCTGGGTTCAACCTCTGGGAAGTGAAGGGCCATCTTCTTGGCTTCCTGCCAGCTCATCTACAGAGAAAATAGTTCCCATCAGCACTGATGGTGATCAAGAGGGTGTTTCCTCCAGCACATGGTGTTCTACTAGTTCAAGTGTCGTCAGCTCTCTGTTGTCCCCATGGTAACATGGTAAGAATGAAAAATGCAAGTGTTAGAAACCACCATTGTAGGTCATCAGGGGAGGTAAACACCATAAAAGCACTCTGTACCAGGACTTGACAGGGAAAACCAGGTCGTGTTGCACATATAGAGAGCTGGCAGCCCAATTTAAGAAAGAGGAAGATAGGGAAGATTTTATATCTCAGGAAGTAAATTCATGTATACGTGTATATCCTGTCATACTTACCAGAAAAATCAAAGGAATTTCTGAATGGAAGCGCTTCCTAAGATAATGGTATCACAGAAACAAGGACGATTTTTTCTGTGCGGTCTTTAACAATCTCTTCTCATACAGTCTTTCTCATCATGGAGGACAGGTTCTTTCAGGCCTTCCAGGTTCCTGTTCCCTCTACATGAAAACCTGAGTCTCTCCCCGACCTGAATGAGTCACAGCCCTGGGCATGAATATAAAGTTCAAAAGGAGATTTGTATGTGAGAAGACCAAGAACTGGAGACAGTGATTTACATCTTGGGGTAACTGTATCCTAGGACTGATTTTTCCTGGGATTTCCACCAAAGATGTCACTGCTCAGGGCCAGCAGGTTACTCTTCCACAGGGCAGTCAAGTAGGACCTCCACCTGAATCTCCTTCCCTTGTCAGTGATGGGAGTCAGGATGGATTGAACAGCTCGATAAAAATGGAGCTTAGTTTACATTCATTCACAAAGGTAGTCACTGTTGTTTGTTAACGAAAAGGAAATAAAAAACCAGTCTAGAGCAATGGAAAAGTAGAGTGTGTGGCTTTAGGTAATCTTGGCTAACAACCCAAAGTCACACTTCCCTGCCACAGAAATCAAACAAATCAACACAGTTCCCCTTGAGCTACTCAAAGACAACTTGGCAAGACTATCTTCTGGACAAAATTCCTAAATCAGAATTTTTAACAAGGTTGGAAAATTTAATTATGTAAAAATGATACAGGCTTTTCACTGTTGAATTCTATGGTAAGAATCTGCATAGCCAGTGACACATGATGGTAAGAAGGCAGGAACTTCTGTGATTCTTTGATGTTGATTTGTGATGCTACCAAAGTCAATTTTGGGTCTTCCTTCAGCAAATATCTGGCTCCTCATTAACCACCTGGAGTAAGAATTCAAAAGCATATATGAAGTTGAACAAAAAAAAATGGCATTGAACATGAAAACAAAGGTGAAAACAGAAAAGAACAGTATCATATAGCTTAACCCTGTTTTAAAGGGTCATTCTAAAAAGGTATAAATTAATCAGTTTTACCTACTCTCAGGTATGGAAATCCAATTTAGGGGGAAATGTCTAACAGCAAGAAACCCGTCATGCTTTCTTTTAATTGCACATTGATTCCTAACATGTTATTTTTTTACAAAATATTTTAAGATGCATGAACTTGATAAAATATTGCTACTTCCTGTGAAAATTAATTGATTGCTCCCTTAAAAACTGCCATTTTAACTCATTGTTTTGTCTCATAATCTGTTGCCCTTTAGAATTCAGAAAGTTCAAAATATGTAAGAATTCTTCTCTGATCAAACAAAAGGATTTGTTTCAATTATTTTAACATCTAAATCCAAGGTAGTTAACATATAGTGTTACAATGGTTTCATGGGTAGAATTTACGTTTTTAACTCTTCATATAACACCCATTACTCATCCCAACAAGTCTCCTCCTTAAGGCCCATCTCCTATTTAGCCTGTCCCCTGCTCAAAGACCCTCCAGCAATTCTCAGTTTGTTCTATACTTTTAAGAGTCTCTCATGGCTTACCTTCCTCTAAGTTTTTATCATATTTTTCCTTCTCTTGAACTTTGTTCATCTGTTTTGTTTCTTTAATTCTACATATGAGTGAAATTATATATTTGTCTTTCTTTGCCTGACTTATTGTGCTTAGCATAATATACTTTAGTTCCATCCACTTTGTCTAAAATGGAAATATCTCATTCTCTTTGATGTCTGTTTTGGAGTACTCCACTGTATATGTATATATACATGCATATATGTATATGTATATATACCTCACAGCTTCCTTTTCCATTCCTCAGTCGATGGACATTTGGGCTCTTTCCATAGTATGGCCACTGCTGATAGTGCTGCTATATCCAGTGGGATGCACGTGCCCCTTCATAGCAGCATTTTTGTATCCTTTAGATAAATACCTCATAGCGCAATTGTGCAGTCTTAGCCCAGCTCTAGTTTTAAATCTTTGAGGAACCTCCATAGGGTTTTCTAGAGTGGCTGCACCAGTTTGCATTCACATTAGGAGTGTAAAGGTGTTCTCCAGCGATGTCTAGCTCAGTTGAAAACCAGAGGAAAGGGCAAAAGAACTGTATGTTTCTGGTATTGGGTATTATGGAATAAAAGGACCAGGTAATAATTTTAAATTAGTTTTTGCTGCATAGTTCTAGAAACTCTCTGCCTACATCTACTCTTCCTTATCAATGTATTTTGTGTAGCCTTAGCCATGAGTTTCCAGATTAAAAGGAGGTTCTTTATGTTAGAAAAAGAGAAACAGGATTCACTCCTTTCAAGGTTCAGTGTAGCCTGTATAATTCCACAGACGTTCATTAAAGATGCTCACTAGGGACCTGGGTGCTGTGTCAGAGCAAGTCAACAGCATTAATTTCAAACTTCTTGCCCCCAGAGCTCCAACACTGGAGAATGTTGCCTTTAAACCCCAAGTTTGTGGTGCTTTGTGATGGCAGGCATGAACACTAATCACCCAAATTGGAAGCTTCGATTTTGAGAAAAAGGGTAACAGTGAGAAACATGTGTTTTCCTTTGTTACAAATCAATGTCTGAAAAAGCCACTCTTACAAAGTATTCTTTATGATGCTTCAGTCAGGGAGATTTGTTATTTTCTGGAAAATTAATGTAAAATTTTTAAGAGTCTCTGATTCTGGCTATTGTTTTATCACATAATGTGTCACCCTGAAATACACAACACATTTAATGTCCTATAGAATTGGTCAAACAGGTCATGTTGTTCCTATACTTCCTAAAGACAGAAAGTGTGATCCTCTTAACTCTAACAGACCATCCTGTGCCCTGGACAACAAACCTGCCCACTAGCCAAGTTAGTCACTGCAGCCTGGACACAAATTGTCACATCTGGTGAAGGGACATGTGGGGTCTGTGTGGGGAACAGAGCAGCTCTCTGTGTCTCTATACTTGACCATCATCAGTGAATGAGAACAAAACTGATACAGGTTGGGTTTGTTGTAGTTTGGTATGTGTTGTCGGAGGGCATTTGTTGGAGTTAAATGAAGCTGGAAGCCAGGGTGGAGTGAGCGTGACGTGGGAAGGCAGTCTTGCAGGTGGGACTTCTGAGTCTGTGTCCTGTCACAGGTGGGGAGTAAGAGACTCTCACACGTTCTGGGCATGTGTTCGGTACCCTTTGTGGGTCCAAAACAGTCCAAACCCACACTGTGTTGTGGAAGCTTAGAGACACACAAAGGCCTCTTCCCTCCATGGGCAGGAATGGAGGTACATCCTGATTTAAGA
This sequence comes from Suricata suricatta, assembly GCF_006229205.1. Taxonomy (NCBI): domain Eukaryota; kingdom Metazoa; phylum Chordata; class Mammalia; order Carnivora; family Herpestidae; genus Suricata; species Suricata suricatta. The sequence continues at coordinate 128,250,685 of NC_043703.1, forward strand.
TCCAGTGATGTCATTGTCAGCACCTGAGATCAACCCAGCCATTGAGGAGCACTCCAACCGTAAGGGAACGGGAGGGGGTTCCTGCGCCTGAGACCCCTGGGATTAAATGTGTCCGTCTCTTTGGAACAACTGCAATGTTTTACCCACGAGAGGATGACTCCTGGTGCACAGGGAGGTCGGGGAGGCTCATGCCCGTGTTGAATCCTGTGAGCGTATAGGTTCCCTCAAAGCACTGAGAGAACCAGATATGTCTACATACCTGACTTTTCTGAATTCTCCAGACCTTACATTTCATCAGCTTATTTTGAATCTTTATCCAACTCTTTGACTTAGTTTTGTTTCCTTTCCTTTGAAACCAATAAAAATCTTACAGAGGTCCAATTCATCTATGAGGTGCGAGAATCGTGTTCTGGAGATGAAGGCATTTTGTCTGTTGGTGTTAAACTCTGCTGTGTAGACTAACCGGACAAAGTAAGACAGTAAATTCTACTGCTACTTGAGCAATCTCTGCCTGATAAGTGTTTGCCTCCTCTCAGACTCTGCCCTAGGCTCGCCCTTGCAGAAAGGAGAGTCTCTATTCTAATGGTGTCCTAAAGCCACAGTTTGTCTACAATTCTAACAATTGCTTACACCACCTGATAGGACCTTGTCAGAAAGCCTGGTTGGCTTGAAACATAGGCATTCTAGTCGTTTAAATTTAAGTTGAAGCTGCCTTTAAACAAATATTTGAGACTTCAAAGAGAGCGATTGAATTTAGTATTCCAGGGGAAACAATAATTTTCTTTGAATTTTTTTTAATTGAGAAAAGCTAGAGTACTTACAGAGAAATGGAGACTATAAGCTGCAAATATCAAATTTACTGTTTCTGCCATATTCAACTATTTCAAGAATCTACGAAATGCCTGTACAAATTATGAAGTAGAGAATATTAGGTCCTCTAGAATTGACAAGATGAGATTCAATAACTGACGCTGATTTTCTCAAAATGACCTGGAATTCCCTTTTGACCCCTCTTAATAGTCCAGTTATTAACACTAATTCAAAATGCAAACCAAGAAAGAGGGAAGAGCTGAATGAAACATTCAGTGACTATTCTGTGCCTTATAAGAAAAATACAGACCCCGTCTGCATCAGTAACTGAAAATGGTGACTGTGTGTCCTGTGGCAGCACCAGATGCCCACCGGTGACCATCACATCCATGTGGCCTTTTGTAGGCAGGAGCACAGGGGACCCCAAAGTTCAAGTGCTGTTTGCAGCTTCACCTGTCTTCCTTTTGTAGTGCTTCCACAAATCTTCAAATAGACTCTTCCAAAGCACCTTCTCAGTCAGGCACAGAATAAGGATGAGAAAGAGAATAAACAAAATAATGTAAAAATAGGAAGAATGAACTTGGAGTGCCTGGTGCAGTCACATGGTGTAATGATGAGATTTCACAAACACTACAGGCTGTAGTGTGGCCTGGATAGGCAAAATAAGAGACACACAGAAGCCTGTGTCCTGACTGAGTCCCAGTGCAAGTTCTTTCTGATGCAAGGGGAGCTTTCCTGCAGGAGACCTGAGACCAGCCCTCCAGCAGAGGGGGCATTTCCAGCTTCAGGCCTGTTGAACAGACTCATGGGACTTGGGTGAAACTGGTCCCCTTTTCTAAGTAACTGCAAAGTGTCACCCACTAGAGGGCAAAGGCATAGATAAACACTCTGGTCACAGACAGCTCACATGCACCTGCGAATGTGTTGCCCTCGTGACTTAATAAGTGACGTCTCCACAATGTGAAGCAGGTCACCTATGAGCTTCAATGACCTAGAACCCTCACATCCCTGCCTCTACCTGCGTAATCTGAATTAGTTCCCATTATTGTAATTTCTTTTCCTTCTTTTTGCATGGATAATTAAATAATGAAATTAAATTTGTAGAGATACCTGAGATTCATCCGAGCCCTATGGAGAAGTGGGAACAATGTCTTATTTTTGCTATGAAGGTTATTGTTTTCCATGTTTTGAGAGAGACAGAGAAACAGAGAGACAGAGAGAAAGAATGAGCAGCAGAAGGGCAGAGAGACAGAGAGAGGGATACACAGAACAGGAAGCAAGATCAAGGAGCTGAGCTGTCAGCACAGAGCCTGACATGGAGCACAAAGCCTAAGATCATGACCTGAGCTGGATTTGGATGCTTATTCAACTGAGCCAACCAGTGTCCCAAGGTGATTCTTATACAGATGCCTATTCTTCCCCAGGGCTCCCAAATCACATAGTCTGTCTGGGAAACCTGAGACAAAAGTTCCCTTTGACCACATGTCACCTTGTCCTCTATTTTTATCAACTCTTGATTTGTGTAGGAATTTGCGTCCCCAACTCCAAAGCCTGTCCCAGGAGGGAGGGAACTTCTGTCTTGAGATGTCTATTCATTCCTACAGCATTCTTGTCCTTTACAACAGTTCCTTCCACAGTTTGAATATGAGACAGATTGATAGTTGATTCGTTTGTTTTTCTCTGTGTAGAAAAAATAGATTCACCTGAGGGGGAGAGAAAAGAATACGTGAAGAGGACCCGGTGGCTGTGCCTGGCCTGCTGTGTGGATGACACCAAGCATATGCACGATGAAGCCTGGCAAAGAGCACCACCTCCTAGGTCTGGGGCAGCTCTTGAGTAGATTCTGTTTCTGACTTCATCCTCTACAGCAGCTCCGTGGCACCACAGGGCGGTTTGCAGGCCCTGCTTGAGAAGGAGTTTCAGCATGGAGCTGTGGGTGAAGAGGAGACTATTGCCTCTCACAGGTTGTGGCTGGAGGTGGGGCAGTTCCATCCATGGTGTCACCAATGGCAAGATTTCCTTCCCTTTCACGGCTGAGTAGTATTTCAGTGAGTGTGTGTATGTATCTATCACATCTCCTTTATCCATTTATCCATCGATGGACTCTTAGATCTTTTCCATATCATGGCTATTTTTTTTATTGTTGTTTTATAGTTTATTGTCAAGTTGGTTTCCATATAACACCCTGTGCTCATCCCAAAAGTGCCTTCCTCCATGTCCATCACCCGCTTCCTCTCTCCCCCACCCATCAGCTCTCGGTTTGTTCTCAGTATGTGATATATTTTGGAGAATGTACCATATGCATTTGAGAAGAAAGTGAATTCCATAGCCTCAGGATATAGAGTTCTAAATATAATTGTCAAATCCATGTTTTTCAATGTGTCATTCAGGTCCATTGGTTATTTAGTGATTTTCTGTCTAGTTAGTTGATCCATCCATTGCTGTAAGTGGAGTATTAAACTCCCGTGCAATTAGCACATTCTTATCAATAAGATTGCTTATGTTTGTGATTGTTTTATGTATTTGGGTCCTTCCGAATTCAGTGCATAGGGGTTTATAATTCATAAAATGGCTATTTAAAACAACGTGGCAATGCACACAGTGGTGCAGGTATCTTTTTGAATAACTGATTTTGTTTTCCTCAGATAAATACCCAGAAGTAGAATAGCTGGATCCTATGGCACTTCTGTTGTTAAGGTTTTGACGAATCTCCATACTGTTTTCCATAGTGGATGCACCAATTTCCATTCCCACCAATAGTGCCTGAGGCTTCTGCGTTCTCCACATCTTCTCTAACACTTGTTACTTCTTCTCTTTTTGATGCATGGAGACTGAATTTTATCCAATGCTTTTTCTGCATCTCTCAAGACAAACTTCTGCTTTTTACCTTTAATTTTGTTAATATGACAGAATATATTGATGAATCTGTGCATGGTGCACATGTCTTAAATCCCTGGAATAGTCCTACCTGATTGTGGTGCATGATTATTTCACTGTACTGTGAGTTTGGTTTGCTATTATCTTTTGGGAATTTTGTATTCAGTTCATCCAGAATATTGGCATGTAATTTTTTTTCCTTGGGGTATTCTTGTCTACTTTTGATATCAGGGTAATTCTGGCAATATAAAGGAAATTTGAAGTAATTTTCCTCTTCAATTAATTGGAATTTTGAGGAGAATAGATACATTTTATTATATGTTCATTAATTTTTGAGCGAGATACAGAGAGAGACAGAATGTGAGCAGGGGAGGGGCAGAGAGAGAGGGAGACACAGAAAGTAAAGCAGGCCTCAGGGTTTGAGCTGTCAGCACAGAGCCTGATCCTGGACATGAACTCTTGAACCAGAAGATCATGACCTGAGCCAAATTTGGATGTTTAACTGACCAAGCCACTGAGGCACCTCGAGAAGAACAGATATTAAAACTTTGAATGTTTGGGAGAGTTTACCAGTGAAGATGTCTGGGCCTGAACTTTTGTTTACCTGGAGGGTTTTGATGACTGATTTAAAGATGGTATAATTCATGATGAGGAAAGTTCATGGAATGCATGTGAACATATACAGCTAGTAAAGCTGCACCTGCTATCAAGTCGGCTACAATTATTTTATGATCCTGTGTAGATACGTGTGTGTGTAGGTGGGTGCACGTGTGTATGTGTCTTCTGATCCTTCCCATTGGCTGGACTCATTCCTGAAGATGATCATGTTCTCTTTCAGAATTGTAACTACGAAAAATAATTGAATTTATCCTTTAAGTAAAGATTGTTTCATGGCTTAAAAAATACCAGTCTGGACAGTCTTAAGAAAATCATGAACTTTTCCCTGAAAAAAGCTGATACCACCTATTGACTTTCATTTTTCTTGATTTTCCCAGTTAGGAGCAGACGATTTTAAACAATGCTTCTTTTGTAGTTTCTGTGGTGAGACTTTGTAGGCCAAATCATAAAATGGATATATTTCTAATTTCATTACTGTATTAGTTTGGTTCAGAGTACAAAATCTTTTGGCCAATTTTCAGTTGCAATTAGCAGAAACTTCAAATTGCACTGTATTAAATAGCAAAGGGAATCTGGTTACTTACACTAATGAAAAGTCCAGAGTGGAAGGCTTAAGGCAGGATTTGATCCTATCACTTATTGATGTCACTAAGATCCAGATTCTTCCTACCATTCCACATTGACTTTCATTGAACTATTTCCATATTAAGGGAAGCTTTGGCATGGGTGCCGACAGATACTGGTCTCATGTGCTCCTTGTACATATAGTATTTATTCCTCACACCCTATTAGGAATTCTGAGATTCTCTCCAGGAACGGCCATTCTTGACTGATTTCTACAGACCCCTGCAGTCCAAGAGGGAACTTCCTGAACAGAGAATCTACTTAAATGCATTTCATCCTTGGAATTAGGTTGGAATCAACATCATCCAAACCAAGACTACCAAATATTAACAGAGAGCCTTGAGTGGAAAAACTCGATTGACTGAAGGAAAAATACACATATCTACTCTTCCATCTGTACCCGATGCACTGGGTTAAGGATTCTAGGAGGAACCAGTGAGTGGTTCAAGGGAGAAGTCACTATAATCTGAGGCAAACAAAGAATCAATGATCATCTCTTCTATGCAGATAAAGTTCATTCTTCAGGAAGAAAATAGAAAGAGATAAAATGAAAGATGATTCCCTTCACTAGAAAAGAATAGTAACCATTCAAAAGCACTCTGACGGAACTGGTTCCTGTTCATTTTTAGACAGTGTTAGTGTATTGATTTTTGTCATTGACCTGTGTTCTAGTTAGTTTCAGGCTGCAGGGAAATTGTGAATGAAAACTACTGTCTGTGACCAAAAGATGATTTGGATACTTGACTGTATATGAGACTACAGTTGACTTTATTTTTCCAGAACAAAACTGGTGTCCTGCACAGACTC